>NW_015388860.1:92708-146348 GCF_001527695.2 Protobothrops mucrosquamatus
GTAGCCTACTGATATTCTAAGCTACTCATTAATTACAATTGCCACGATGTATGCATAGATTTAGAATTAAAGTTCAAGACATCTGGCAGGCACCATGATGCCTACCTCTTGATGAAATAGAAAGATAGCTTTTTGCACGCATGGCAATTCATGTAAGCAAAACTATGTGAATTTAATGTAGCTTTATACTTTTAAAATTGAGATTGGAGAATGATGATCCTTCACTCTCAGATATGAATTTGTGCATCTGGAATATTGTTATGAAGTTTAACAAAACATTGCCATAATGGTCTTTAATGAACTGTATCCTGAATGTGTATCCTCAGTATAATAAACAAACCTTCTGTTTAGGGATGAATGGAAACAGTATGTTGCCTTGTAAGGTTGGATTAGAGATTCTAGCTTTCATAGAAGCATGTGAAAATCTAAGCTCTGGATGGAATTGGGATTTGGTCACATTTGTGGCATGCTGACCAAAACATAACAAAACTCAGTTGTGCTTATATGAATAATGAAGGATTAACATTTAAAAAGGGAAAGAAAATGCAGAACAGTTTTAATGAAAATAAAACTTTGGGAAGAGAAGTCAATAAAGAATCTCCAAAAGAGTTAATGGGATTAAGTATAAAAGTGGGTAAAACAATTGGGGATCAATCTGAAGTGAAGAAATCCTGAGATGGATGTCTTAGCGATTTACATTGGTACCTCAGTACTTGACTGCTTCATCGAATTTGGTACTCAACACATTTTGAAATGAAAATGTCCTACTACTCGGCATTTGTTTAGTACTCAACACACTGCGAAAGGAAGAGGGGGACAGCTGCAGAGAATGGACAGGAAGTTGCTCATGCAGGGAAGGTCGCTGCCAAAGGAGGAAAGTAACCATAGAGAGTGACAGGAAGTCAGCCATGCTGAGAATGTCACTGACATTAGAAAAGGGACAGACAGAAAGTTTTTCCTGACCTAACCAAAGAGTCATGTGATAAGTCACATAGTTTGTTTGAGACTCATCCTTTTTAGTACTCGTCTTACCTCCCAGAACCAATTAATGCTGAGTACCGAGGTACCACTGTACATGGAAAATATGAGGATATGTCAAGTAGTGGAATTGAAATGAGTGCTATAAATGTTAATATCCAAGAAAAAAATATGAAAAAAAGTCATAAGTATACTTACAAAGTTGAAAAATGCTATCATTGTTGATGGTGTTATTGGATGAATGCTAAAAATATGGGTGCAGTTTGTTTACAGAGTGTGTGCAAATTGTTTAATGTATGTGAAAACTGTGCCTGTTTCTAACAATTGGAGGAATGCTCTTTTTCTGTTTTCTGAAAGGGAAAGATAATATAAGTATGTACCAATACTATGGGTGAGAATAATTTGTGAAGTATACCTGGGAAGTTATTCAACAAAATTGTGATTAAAGGAGTATGTGAGGTGACAGTGAATTAAGTTGGGGAAATGCAAGGTGCCAGGAAGGGAGATTTTGCTATTCAGCAGGTTGCAGAGAAATGTGTGAATGTGGAAAAAAAAGTTTATTCTTCATTATTCTTCATCTCTGTGTGTTTGCATGTATTTATCATAGTCATATTCCAAGTTATAGTCATACTATATCTGCCTACATACACAACTGCATTACTGTATATACTCTTTAATCAAAAAATAAATAAAAGGAAATGATGTCTTTCTGATCTAAAATCACTTTCTTTTCCATATTTAATGATAGGTTGCAGACAAGTGAATAACTACTTGTTTCTCAAGCAGATATGTAATAAACCTGCAGTTTACCCAATTAAGCCCATCTTGAAATTGTTAACACCTTTAAAAACTCACTCCTGGATTTATTTGTTAATTAAATTTGTAATCTATTTTCCTCCAAAAGCTTATTAAGGCATACACAGCAGTCTTACTTCCAGTTTTGAAACTGAATCACTTTTAGACCAATACTTTAACCATTAGCCTGCAGTAACTTACCCACACCTGGGAATGTTTATTTATTCTGTTCTAGTAAAACACTTTGGCATGCTTGCTTGTTTAATAAACTTGTGGTGGACTCAAAACACTAGCACATGGGAAGCTTCAAGGAAGCTTTTAATTAAAAGCACCGTAAATTTTGAAGATTCCATGAATGCTTCCTTATCTACATTTGGTCTACTAGTAGTACAATTAATTTTAATTGTCCTCATCCTGCAAAACCAAAACCATGCAAGTCCACCTAAAATGCAGTAGGACCATATAGTTCTTGGTAGGAAGTTAGTAAAGAAAGCATAGTATTTCCAGAGAAAGAAACTGAGATAGCAATAGCAATAACACTTAGACTTATATACTGCTTCATAGTTCTTTATAGCCCTCTCTAAGTGGTTTACAGAGTCAGCACAACAATCTGGGTCCTCATTTCTATTGACCTCAAAAGGATGGAAGGGTGAATCAACCTTCAGCTGGTCAGAATTGAACTGCTGGCAGTCGGCAGAATTAGAGATAGGTTATAAAAGAATACAAAGTAAAAACATGCAGGCTATAAACATGCATAGATTTATAGAGATATAAATTATGTCTGGTTATGTATTAAATGATATATTGATAATTGCCATGTGAGTATATAGCTTTTGCTTATGTAATGATAGGATATACAGTGTGTAGAATTAGTGTGTAGAATGTTTAATACTGTTGATGCAATGAACCCATTTCAGAATATGGATCCCTGATATGACACACTGTTGTCATGGTCACGTCAATGACGATAGCAACATGAATTCAGTTGAGGTTTGATATTCTGCTGGCAGATGAAGTGATACACTCAGAAGAACTGAATCTCACTTCTCATATTTTTTAAAAAAATATATCTTCAGCCTGGCTTGCTATGAAATAATTCCCTCTGAGGATTGCTGCCAAAATAAATAATTAAAAACATGAAATTGGCTTAAAGTGTCTTTAATTATGGTGGGAGGGTTTTGTTGTTGTTGTTTTTTTTTTGCTTGCTATTGATTAACTGGCCATATTGCTCACTACAAGTTTTCCTCCTGCCCTTGTTCCTGGCTGTATCTCCTCATTGGAATAATCTTATTTAGTTTGAGACCTTATTAAACAATCATCTAAATTTCTTTCCCTTTGACCTTTCAGGATATAGGCATCATGCTTTTTTGTGTGCATGAAATTATTAATTTAGGGTGTTAAAAATCTACGTTCCCTGAAGAAATACATAATTAAATTAGCTACAAGCATTTCATAAACCATTTCAGCCAACATCTTGAAAAAGTTGTTATAAAACAAAGCAATATTGTCAAACATTTGTAGTAAAGATTGTATGCCTATGTATACAAAACATGTTATATTTTTAATAAGGACTTTTATTTGGGTGTCTGACTGAATCATTATAATATTGCTATGAAGTCATTACTGAATTTTGAATTGCTAAGATTATATCCTTATACTCAGTGGTGGGATTTAGCCGATTCACTCCAGTTTGGCAGAACCGGTAGCTAATTTTTTATTGCCCAGGCCCAGAATGAACTTCTGGAAGTGGCATCCACACAGAGAAGCAGTTGTTCACATATTTTAATCCCACCACTGCTTATACTTTAGTTTTCCTCATTTGATGTCCAAATGAATTGAGATCTTCTTCCACGCATTATTCCCACACTATGGCAGGGTCTGCTTGTCCACTTGAATTGGGATAATCTCTCAAAAATCCCTTTCCTTTTTGACTGCTACCTATTTATTGGGGAAATTATAGTCTTAAAATATATGGAAGTCACCAGATTGAGGAAAGTTGCTGGGATTAAATTTAGTGAGAATTAGTCTGTTTCCATTTGTCAATCATTAAAGCAAGTTGTCTTAATAAAGGTCCATTTTGGATCTTTCATTACAATAGGCTATACAGACGTCATTCAGCACCTTGCTTCTAAATCTCATAATTAACTGATTTGTAAATTATGCATAGCAAATGGCAATGTTAGGACAAATTGATCAAGGAGAGATTCAACCTAGAAATAAGGAGAAATTTTCTGACAGTGAGAACAATCAACAAATGGAACAGCTTGCCTTCATAATTTGTAGGTGCTTCATCGCTGGAGGCCTTCAAGAAGTGACTGGACAGCCACTTGTCAGAAATGGTACAGGGTCTCCTTCTTGAGCAGGGGGTTGGACTAGATGACCTACAAGGTCCCTTCCAACTCTGTTATTCTGTTATAATGTTTGTCCATTCTAGCTTTCAAACTGTTATACGTAACCAGAAAGTACTGGAGAAAAGTAAAACTATCCACACATTTAGTATTATTGATCATTAGAATCATATAGGAATTATCTGCTGGAGCTGACTAGGTACGATAATGTTAATACGTCTAGGCATTTATATCTTTGCTAAATGCATGTATGTAACTTTCCATATCTTGAATTTTAAAGGACTGAAATCCCCTCCTTTTTCTTTAGTTTTTGAACTAATCACTAAGAATATGCAATTTATGAAGCAAAAGAAAGCAATCAGAAAATCAGTGGGTTTGGTCTCCACATCCATCTTTTTCTGTGTGATCACCATAATAGCAAAGCACTTGAATTACTGTTTTTCAGAGTGAAATTATTTAGATTCATCCTCACGGATACCTTTTGGGATCCCTAAAATAGCAAGGGACAAAGCTATTCTATGTTTGGTTTATCCTCAGCCTGTTCCTATCCTATAAGTTGAGAATGAATTAGCAGGAGATATGCAGTATTTGCTTCTTCTATACTGTGAGATTACAAAGAATCAGTGGGATCTAGGCAGCAAGAAGAAACACTACTCATTTGTACCATGTTCGTGTTTTTTTTAAAAAAAAACAACCTTGATTTTGGTAAAAAAAATGCCATGAGAAATCAACCATTGCTTTCATATTCCATTATTAGATAACTATGGACCTACGTGAAACAATGGCTGTGTTCTTATGATGATAAAAAAAGATGTACTTCTGCAATGTATTTAGGCACATTAGTGATTTTTTAAAAAATTGTTATACGTGATCCACCCTTCATTGAATTTATTTTAAAGGCTGCCTTGACTGTTACTGTTAATTTGGCATAGCAATTGACAAAAAGGAAAGTGGTGGTGACATATTGTTATCCAAACTGCTAATACAAAATTAACAGAAGAACAAACAGCAACGAGTAAACAAGACTAAATTTGAGTGTAAGTGATGACAGAAACAATGTATTGGGCAGTTAAAGTGCAAGTTAATGAACATTCTTCAAAAATCAATTATCTTTTTACTTCTTGGACCTGAAACAACTGACCTGCAAACTAAGTAAATGAATGTCAGAGCAAATAAAAAAAATAAGCAATCACGTATATGGAAAGATTTTTCTTTCAACAAACCAGCCTTTCTAAATAAAGCAAACAACATGCCAGGCCATTTCATGTAAGACTTCCTCAAACTAAATTTATAACAGTTCAGGCTGCTTCCTCTTTAATTTCATAGTTGAGCCTGAAAGACATCTGTCTTGTAATAGTAACAGAATCCTTTAATCTCTAGTTTATAAACTCATATCTTCAATTTGGCAGAGATAAAAGTTCGTTCTGGCTTTATTAAATTCTTAGCAAGGCATTCTATTTTCTTGAACTCCAGTTGCTCTGCTTTGGTAGAAATCTTCAAATATTAGAAAGCATCTACATCCTGAGATTTCATCATCAGAAACTTCAGTACTAAGTATGCCCTGCCTAAGCTGCCAGCAATTTGTAATTTTAAATCCAGTCTCTGATTAATTTAAGTTAAAGTTGGTGATTTGCCCATTTGGAGATTGAGGCTGTTGGCCTTTGGCTCTTACAGTTTGTCTACCCCTTAATGACCTTCTTAATTTTCTAGAAACTTTGAGAAGATCCTTCATGTGTTTGTCATTTTTATAAGTAGTCCTCAACAACCATTCATTTAGTGACTATTTGCAGCTACAACAGTACTGGAAAAAAGTGAGTCATGACTGGTTTTCACACTTACAACTGTTGCAGCATCCCCATGGTCACATGATCAAAATTGGGCACTTGGCAACTGCCATGTTGCACTGTCCCAGAATCATGTGATCACCATTTGTAACTTTCCCAGCTGGCCTCTGAAAAACAAATCGGTGGGGAAAGCCAGAGTAGCTTAACAACCACATGATTCATTTAACAAATGTAGTGATTTGTTTAACAACTATTGCAAACAAAAGTCAGAAAGTGGGGTGCAACTCACTTAACAGGTGTCTTGCTTAGCAATGGAAATTTGCAGCACCATTGTGGTTATACATTGAGGATTACCCATATTGTCTTTTTTGGAGTGAAAGCAGGTCTGTATGTCATATTAACATCAGTGCATTATGAAATTAAGGCTCTTACTGGATCTGTAGTAGAACAGTTGTCGAACTCCCTTCAAGATGTAGAAAAATGCAACTAATGTCTCCATGTTATCAAAGTTCAGGGAACATTTCACCTTCCTATATGCAATGAATTCCAAAATACCAGAGGCTGACCTTGTTCACTAATAAACATTTCTACAGATCCACTGCCATTTTTGCAGTAACTGTAGCAGTTAATGACTTTTCATAAACTGGAATGAAAACTATTGTTCAAATATATTATCCAGTTTGTATTTGTCTTCATTTGCTGATTGCTGGCACTTGAAAATCTGAGTGTCAAGTGTTTGGCTGTCAAAGCAAAAAGCAGACATTGTATTAAGTGTACAAATGTATGTAAATAATATTGAAGGCAAGATTTTCCAAATCTCAAATAATCTTTTAGTTAATGAACTCCTTTCCACACATTTCTACTAGCAACAAAAGCAACTGCAGTGAAATCTATCTAATGAATGTTGGACAATATGTAAAAAATATCAGGTGTCTATCATGAGGAGAACCACACTATCATAGCAAGAATCTTTTTCTAAGCAATAGTCTCCTATCAATCTGGAATCAATATACAATATTTGACTTTTTATTTACTGTTTTCAAGACCACAATGAAAATATAACTTTAGCTGATGTCTGAGGAGAGTAGATTTGTAGAGTAGATAACTTTTATTGTCATTTTTTTTACTGTGGGCACACTGGCATACATTAAAAATGAAATTCTGTTGCCTGCTCTCAAAAGTGTACACATACCGTATATTCCGGCGTATAAGATGACTGGGCGTATAAGACGACCCCCGACTTTTCCAGTTAAAATATAGAGTTTGGGCTATACTCACCGTATAAGACTACCCCTGTTCCAACGCACACCAAATAAAAATTAAAAAACAGATTTGATTTCAATATGGTAATTTTAATTCAAATGCTTATGACATGCAGGTACTTAGCAGGAAAAGTTCCGGCCGACGGGCGCAGGTCCGGGGGTCGCCAGCTGATGGGCGCAGGAGGTAGGCGCTGCCGCGGCCTCCCAGCCACTTGCTTCTTCGCCTGGAGCAGTTGCAAGGGCTTGCATGGTCCCCAAGGGCCGCTGACGCGCTCCCCGCCGCCGCCGACCATGCAAGCCCTTGCAACTGCTCCAGGCGAAGAAGCAAGCGGCTGGGAGGCCGCGGTGGCGCCTACCTCCTGCGCCCGTCAGCTGGCGACCCCCGGACCTGCGCCCGTCAGCTGGGAGGTCTGGAGACGGAGCAGGCTGGCGTGGAGGGTGATGGGGAAGCGGTGGCTCGGCGGGCGGGGTCCTGCCTGCGCGCGAATGTCAGGCCCACCCGCCCCATCTGTAAAAGAAAAAGTCTTCCGCCCAAGCATAACACAGAGGCTTGAGACACGGAGGCGCGGGACGCGGAGCGGCGGGAGGAGGCAGGACGGGGGGAGGGGTTACCTGCATCCTGCCAGCCGAACTCTGGAAGCCTGCCTGAATACCCGTATTTTCTGGCGTATAAGACGACTGGGCGTATAAGACGACCCCCGACTTTTGAGAAGATTTTCAGGGTTTAGAAAGTCGTCTTATACGCCGGAAAATACGGTACATAACACATATATAAACATGCTATATATAACATATGTATAAGCCTACAATCTTACATATAAATAAATATAAATATTAATCCCTGTCCATCTTGAATACATAGCGGAAAGAGGAAGCTTGGGAATTCACAAGTTTAATACAATATGGAACAAAACTGTGACTGAATCTGGATGTTCTGCTTCAGATACCATGGAGCCTCCTCCCAGAAGGTAACAAGGAAAACAGGTCGTGAAGAAGATGTGTAGTGTCCCAGACAATCCTGTGGACCCTGCTCAAGCAACGTTTATATGCTATGTCCTGTAATAGAAGGGAGGGAACTGCCAATAATCTTTTCTGCCATCCTCACCACTCTCTGCACTGCCTTCCTGTCTGAAGCAGTGATGCTTCCAAACCAGACAGTAATGCAATATGACAGGATGCTCTCGATCATCCCTCTATAGAAAGTAGTAAGGACTTTCATTAATGAAGGAAGATGTACTTTTCTCATGAGACACAGAAAATTCAGTGTCTCGCTGTTGAGCGACCAAGCCAGCCTACCCATTAGCTGCACACCCAGAAATTTGATGCTGCTAACCGTCTCCACAGATAAATCATTAATACATACAGTAGAGGAGTGTGGCTGCGCCTGCCTTTTCTCAAATTGACAATAATCTCTTTCGTTTTTCCAACATTTAAAACTAGGCTGTTTTTCTTACACCAGTTCACCAAACCCTCTACCTGCTTGCAGTAAGCATCCTCATTGTCACCTTGAATAAGGCCCACAACTGTTGTATCATCCACATACTTCACAATATAGTTAGTGCAAGGAGAGGCCACTGCTATGTGGTGTTTACAATGAACAAATGGGAACCAGGATCAGAGGAAAGGAATAGTGTCATATCTTTCTCCTCATCAGGTGACTCAGGCAGTTGGGGGTGTCAAGGATACCATTGGTTGTGCAGCTTACTCTACTAACCCGTCTTTCACTGCATTGTTATCTCATTAGCACTGCTGTGAGGTCTTGGGGTTTCGTAACATCTTGTGGCTAGAGAAAGAATCAGGGAGAAGGTCTCTATCTTCATTAGCATTAAAGGGCAAAGCAACTGTTCCTGAGATTTGAGATTATGCTATTTATTGAAGCCACAGACTTAGAAAGTTTTATTGTTATCCTTGGACACCCTTATTGTCCTTATCTGATTTTTGTTCTTCTGAAGATTTCTTAGAAAATCTCCCCTGACTCCTGTCATCTCATAAACTGTACCGCAGAGTTTCTCAACCTGTGGTCTGTAGACCACTGAAGGGCCGTGATGTCATCACAGGGGGTCCACAAGACCTGAAGAAATGTTATGATTTAAATCTTAAGTCTTGGTGGTCCATGGCCACAGAAGGTATTTAAAGGGGTCCGAGGTGAAGAAAAGGTTGAGAACCACTGCTTCTACTGGATTCCCTGGAATCTATGAAGATAGTCTTCTTGTGACATTGGATCATTAGAAAAGTATCAGAAGGGAGACCAGGAACAAGAAAAATATGTCAGTAGCAGAGAAGCACTGCCTGCTGTCTTCAGAGGTACACACTAAAATGACATGCTTGAAGATTTCCAGAGTTAAATTAATATCTCCTATGACCTACTTATCAAGATGTTAGCTACATTTTTGTGTGTGCTCAAGAAAACCTTTCAAATGTGATTTCTTTAATATCTGCCAAGAGTAGTGAAAAACATACCCACAGCATAAATAGCCTAGGTTTCTAACTTAGAGCTACCTTCAAAGTAGATGGTGGTGCCAAAAAATCAAGATTGCCACCTAGAGAACAGCCTAGACTTATAGCTAATAAGAAAAGTCAAACGGGCCAGTCATAAATCATTGTAGCTCCACTCCTAAATGTCCCTTTATAAATTTGATTTCTTGCCATAATAAATACAGTTAAATCTCTACCTATTGTATGTGAAATCTTTCCTCCTCCCAAATTATCATTGCCTAGATCAGGGGTGTCAAGCTGCTGGCCTGCGGGATGGATGCATCATAGCAAAACCATGCCCACCCCATTGCCAGCAATGGCAAAAAGTCACAATACATCGTGGCACATCACGTGACTTGCGAGTTTGATTATTGTCATCCTATCATTGAGAAACCAAAAAATTCTTGCTGCAGTGGAACAAAACTGTATTTATGCATGAGAAAATCCATAAATGAAATGCAGTATTCAGATGGATAAAATAACTATCTGTAGCCACTGGAACAATAAAAAAGCAAAGTTAACACAAGTGCAAACTCTCTATTTTCAATGTGATGTGGATGAAGATTGAAGTAAGTAGTTGGGGAAAATGAGCTGAAATTGTGTTTTGTTTTTTAGATGTGGATGGAGATGTTGAGATGGATCAAATGTATATAAGTTTGGATTTAATATTTAATATTAGCTAAGGAGAAAAGATCAGGTTTTTTTCTATATTGGCAATTGGCAAAGAGAGAAGTACCTGAATGCTCCCTTTGAGCATACTCTGCATGAAGGGAAATTGTGAAACACTACAAGGCTTTGCAGATGTGTTTGAGTTCTCAGGCCTGAGAATTAGAGTGTTACAGCAAGTGAGACGGTCATTTTAATTGTTATTTGACTGTTGTTTATATCTTGGCTGCCAGTTATGTATTTCATTTTGCTGTTGCTTTTGTTTTAAACTGCTGTTAGCCAACCAGAAGCATTATGTTGAGATGGAGAGCCATATAAGTTGAATGAATGAATGAATCTTGCAAACAAGAAGTTGCTGGTTTTTCTGCTTTGTATGTGTGTGTGGCTTTTAACCTGTGTTTCTTTGCATGCTTGGTGATTTCTGTACAGTTTTTCTTGGTTCCAAACATACTCTAAAAAAAGTGGTTGCTTCTGTCTTTTGCATAAGGTCTACATACAGTAGACATGGACACCTCTTATATTGACTGGACAGATGCCAACTAATATTGTCTTGTATGTAAAAAAAAAAACCTGTTCATTCTTCTCAGTATTTGCTGCAAAGACCAATTGTGAGGGCTGAGATTACATGGAAAGTTGTGAAATAAAGACTTCTAGTGGCTTAGCTACATAACCAAAGATAAATATATGAATAGAAAAATTGAATTAGGAAAGATAGATAATCATAAGGAAAAGTAATAAATGTCTATGGAGATTCTCAGTCAACCATAGTCATCGTTGTCCCAAAGGTGCTTTTCAAAAGGCAGCTGGATCTTCTTGGGGTTTTTTTTTCTTTCAAGATGTTTCGCTTCTCATCCAAGAAACTTCTTCCTTCTGTCTGAAGAACTGAAGGAACTTCTTGGATGAGAAGTGAAACATCTTCAAGGAAAAAACAAAGAAAGTCCAGTTGCATTTTGAAAAGCATCTTTGGGAGGAAATGTAGTAAAGTTTTCTTTGAATTAAGGTGGATTTCTGATTACTTTATGGATCTAACTGGGGAGTCTAGGTCCTGGTAACAATACAGAAGTGATTTGGCTTTGCATTCTTTTGGAATATTTTCAGTTTCTCTTTCTGAAAGTCCTGGAAGTCCCTGGAAATCCTGATTCAAATTCTAACCAGGACTGAGCCCAGATAAAGTTTGACAAGTGTTACCCCCTGTTAAGACTAGAATTGTGCACATTTATTATTTTTGGTTTAATTATCCACCAAATTTGTGAACAAAGAGATTAGGAGGATGAGTTCTACATTTTTTTTCCCAGCAGGAGAATCCTTGGAGAAGTCGATGTAAACAAAACTGTTTGAATTTCCCTCAGGTACTTCATAAATAATTCAAGAACATAACAGTTCACTCATGAGAATTTCTCCAAACTTAATTTTTCCTTTAAAAGGAAGGGTTTTTCCTCCACCAAATTGTATGACATCCTGTAAATACTTGATGAAGGTTAGAATGAACCAAATGAGTAGAAAGGACACACTTGGAAAGAGTCCAGCACTGTGGAGACAGCAAAAAACAAAAACAGGTAGCACTAAGTAAGGCACATTATCAGTACAATATATTTGTAAGATCTGAAAAGATCTTTTCTTTTTTAATTTGGGCAAGGAAAAAAAAGGCATGGAAGTTTCTCCAGCTTGTGAGGGTTCTTTGCTCTTCAAGGACTTGACACAATACAGTGTAGCAAATCTGTACACAATACATTATTGCAGCACACATCTTCCCAACAACAGGCTACTGCTCTGTGTCAGCCCCACCCTTCTAGGACTTTATGATGACGTTGCCACATAACTATGTCTTTAATACTCAGTCTGTTAATACTTAATTCAAACAAAAATCTTAAAGTAGCATACAACTTTTGCCTTTTTCCAACCGTTCTTGCACTAATTGGGAAGAGATGCTGCATCCGTGTGGTTGTTTCCTTTTTTGGCTTGCTATTAAGCATCCAACAGAGCTCCAATCATCAGGTAAGATTCTCACCAGGATATGCTGCTCACCACAGTATGTGGTCTTAGCAGTCTCTTGCCTGCTTATAATTGCAATAGCTCTATAGCAATAGCACTTAGACTTATATACTGTCTCATAGTGCTTTACACCACTGTCTGAACAGTTTACAATATCAGCATATTGCCCTCAATGATCTGGGTCCTCATTTTACCCACCACGGAAAGATGGAAGATTGAGTCAATCTTGAGCCCTGTCAGGATCGAACTCCAGACCGTGAACAGAGTTTACCTGCAATACTATATTCTGACCACTGCGCTATACAGCTCCTAACAGCTGCCAATCTCCAGACGTCACCTTCATTTCCTTGTCTATATGCCATTTGCTTTCATCTTTCTGCTATACCCATCCGCCTTCCTCCCACTGTCTACAGCTACTTTTCAAAAAAGCAGACAGCAAACCCAGTGTCACTCCCTCACATGGCTATCAAAATTAAAATTGATAGGTCTAATCAAATTATCATTCAACATCTTAGGTTTAAGCACTGGATTGACTTTTTCTCAAAGCGCAGGTAATAAAATAACATAGTATGATTTAAAAAAAAATCCAAACTTACATATTCTTTCTGTATAGCCTTAGAAGCACAGCCACTTAATTCAGCAAAGTAAACCATATTGCATATGTTTAGAATCTGAAACAAAATATTCCCAGGAGACCAAGAGCAATTTCAGTTGCAAATCGTTTGTGTATTTGGTGTTTATTTAAAGGACTTGAATAGTTTCTAGGGTATCTTAACAAAGATTAATAACTATCCTTACCCTCAATCTTTAATATGAAAACTAGCAAAATAGAAAAAGCTATTGGAATATGAAAACCAATAATCAACTGCTAGTCCATAGTTGCAAAAGAGTTCTACTGATCAGAAGGAATTTTCATGGACATGAGGATTTAAAAGTGGTTAATCTCTGAATCTGATAGATGTTCCTATTTCGCTTCTTAATTTCAAGAAATTGCTGTAATTGGAGTATACAATAGATGATAGAATGGACAACCTAATTAGTGTTTGGAGGATAGCATGGTGGCTGGGGGTTGCTGGGAACTGAAGTCCACATAGTTGCCAAAGTTGTGAAACATTGAACTACTGAAATTGGTTTATTACACAACATCTATGCAATATGTTTGAGACAAGTTTCTTTTCAATCTTTATTTCTAAAAATCTGAAACTGCTTGAGCTGTGTCAATGTCCTCTACTATCTGAAAAACTTTCCAAGTAAAAGGAAAGTAAATAGAATCATATTTAGTTTGTCACTATATATTTTCCACAAGCCTATTTGCACTGATTTCATGTTGTGTTTCAGTGAAATATTTTCTACTTCTTTTGCTGAAAAAGAGAATGTTCTCTCTCAAATATAACTATTACCTGTTCCTTTCTCTTTCACCTGTCATTCCAACAAATTCACCATTTCCCTCATTTCCATTTAACATACTGTCTTCTAGATAAAATATTTCACACATTGTTCTTCTAAACCTTTTAAATTAAATAATCTGTATAAGTATCCCCCCCCCAAAAAAAAGTTAGGTTAATAAAGACAAAAAAAAACCCTCAAGGAAATTCAGGACCCAAAAAATGAAATAAAAGATAGTTCAGATCACACTGAAACAAGAGTGACAACCAAGATAGTAGTGGTGCATGGTGAAACAAAAACAAGACACATTGGTGTACAACCAGTTGCCTTTTCTTTCATGGTAGAATATTGTATATTGTACCTCCCAGAGTCACGTTTTGTGAAATGGGTGGCTATAAAAATTTGATTAATATAAATACTGTACATTGTTAGCACCAGTAGTTTAAACTGGGGTCTGGCTTAAATAAGAAGCGAATGAAAAGCTCTACACTTCCCAGAGACATGAAAATATCATGGAAAATCCAGAACTTCCAAAACAGAGATCAGGGGATGGAGAAAGAGAGTGTGAACATTTACTGAAAAGGAATCCCCAATCACATGCAGACTGCCTTAAATATCTGGTGCTGAGGAATGACAATGAAAGGGGTCTATAATCTTTTTCCAGGCTTGTGAATTCTGATCAAGCATCTGTTTGACTACTGACACAAATTGCTAGAAAAGATGGGCTTATAGCCTGCTCCAACAGTTTTTTTACGTTCTTTTGTAATGTTGTTGTAACCCTACTATATAATGGTAACCAGCCTCACTTAGTCTATACCACAGGTGTCAAACTCGCTGCATCACGTGACGTGTCACGATGTATCACAACTTTTTTCACATTGCCGGAGCTGGTGTGGGCGCGGCTTCCACATGATGCAACTGGCCTGCGGGCCGACAGTTTGACACCCCTGGTCTATACCTATGGATCAAAGAGACAGTTCAAGTGAACAAAGGGATTAGCCAACAACTAGGACACCAAGAAAGATACTGGTTAAATAGTAACCGTTTTTTAGAAGTTTCTTTCAATGTAATTGGGGTGGGGCAGTGTCTCAGTGGTATTAAGATGCTGGGCTTGTCAGCTGGAAAGCTGGCAACCCCGGTTTGAGACCCATGTACCATGCAAGAGGGTGAGCTCCCATCTTTATCTCAGTTCCTGCCAACCTAGCAGTTTGAAAGCCTGCACATGTGAATAGATAAATAGGTCCCACTTCAGAGGGAAGGTAATAGCGCCTCGTGACGCCATGTTGGCAAAATTTTTAGAATGGTCCTTTTGGTGTTGGAGATAATAAACTGTTTCTGATGTTTTGTTTTTCAGCTGTACAAGTATATTGTATAATAAATGTGTTCATTTTGCTGATATATTGTACAATGGATGCACACTTTTCTGCATTGGAATGAGGGGCAGTATGGAGAATTTACTGGGATAGGTCTAGTATTTTGTTTGGACTGCATTTTAATGTGAGCAGTGTAAATTATGCTTCTAAAATATAATGCAGACTAGGACCCATTTTGATACAAAAATATTTGGAAAAGTTCCATCCAAAAATAAATACAGCTTTTCAAGCTACATATTTATGCAGCAACCAGATGGGATGCATTAGGATTAATTACATTTCCCAGATTAAATTCATGTATCACTAGTCTTTTAAGATATTTAATACATTTTAATAGACATTCTCTCTCACACACATATATCCAAACACAATGATATTGTCCAAATATTGTAAGTTACTAGTTGATTTTATTTATATTCCACCTTTCTGTGTGAGGGCACACAATGCCTTTTTCATCAGTGAAAACTAATCTAAATATTAATTCAAATGTCAGGTCCTACCATTTTTTCTTATCATCTGTTAAGGCAAAATTGTATAGAATATTTAACAAAATGTTATTGTGTGGACTAATATGGACTGTATGTTCAGGATTCCAACAAGCTACTTGATCGCTGTTAAGATAGAATTGTACCCTTCCTTCCTAGTTTTCTGCTTCCCTCTTCCTTCAACAACCCATACCCATTAATCATGACTAAAATATTAATAATTTATGGATTTGCATATAGATAAAGAATGAGTTGTGGGAAAAAGAAATACTTGCATGTAATCTTCTAGGATGTGAAGAATTACTAGGTTTTGTAAGGTTCCTGGCCCTTAATCAAACCTGAGACACCATAATCATCAATCAGGAAATTCAGCGGGAGGCTTCTTAAAGAGACAGTACTTTAATTCGATCAAGTAAAGTAATGTGATCTCAGAACCATTGAACTATATTTTTCAAAGATCCTGGAGCACCGGGGAACTACCAGAGGACTGGAAAAGAGCTGATGTAGTTCCCATCTTCAAAAAGGGGGGGGGGGGGAAAGGACCCAGGAAATTACAGACCTATCAGCCTGACCTCAATACCTGGGAAGATCCTGGAAAAGATAATCAAACAACGAATCAGCGAACACCTACAGGCAAACAAAGTCATTACTAAAAGCCAACATGGGTTTGTCAAAAACAGATCATGCCAGACAAATCTTATTGCATTCTTTGACCAAGTGATAAAATTAGTGGACCAGAGGAATGCTGTGGATATAATTTACTTGGACTTCAGTAAGGCATTTGACAAAGTAGATCACAACCTACTACTTGATAAGATAGAAAAATGCGGGTTAGACAGCATCACCACCAAATGGATCCATAGCTGGCTGACCGGCCGTACTCAGCGTGTGGTCCTCAATGGAATCGCATCTACATGGAGGGAAGTGTGTAGTGGGGTGCCCCAGGGCTCTGTTCTGGGCCCAGTACTCTTCAACATCTTCATCAACGATCTGGACGAGGGGATAGATGGGTGTATCACAATCTGAAACACTGGCAGTGATTGCGTTCAGATATGTCACACCTTAGAAAGTTAATGGCATCACTGTATAAACTTTGTTAGCGAATCAACATTAGACAATAGTGTTATTACCATATAAGGAAGACAATAAACATCTTGTTCCCTCTCAGTACATCCATGTACGTGTTTCCCATGCTTACGTGAAATTTGTCCCTGACGCAAATGCTGATTACAGAAGCAAAATAGCAGCAGTTAGGCTGCTAAACAGTTTCGTTTCTTTTTTCTAGTTCCAGTTACAAAAACCCTACAGCTTGATTGTACTAGTGATGAAGATTAGATGCCATTTCTTTAAATATTTCTTTTCTATTTTTCTTATTTTTTCCCTTTTTCTCCTGTTTTCCCTTTTCTCTTACATTTTCTGTTTCTATTTTTATTTCCCTTTCTGAGTTTGCATTGTTTTTTTATTATTGGTTTTTTAAAAAAGCAATACAAGTATTTAAAAAATAACAATCCATACACACTGATAATTCCTAGTTTCCTTATAGGATATAAATATGAATATTTCTCAAAATATTAGATGTATGGAAAGAAGGCTTGTGCTTTTTTATATTTGTGATTGCCTGCAAGAAGCCAACTATTTTATTTCAGGAACAGAAGAATTGTGAGTGATTTAACATGATTAGTTTTTTTTAAATATTCCACTTTACTAGCATTTGAACTGGCTGGATTTAACTTGTCCAATAAAATAGGAACCATGACTACAGGAAAATCCCACTTATTTTCAAGAAAATAGATGAGTGTAGAAATGTAAAAGAAAATGCAGGAATTTGGAAATTTCACCAAATTCATTCGAAATTGTTGGTGTAAAATAATTTTTAAATGATATATTTTTCATTGCTAGCATTTGTGTAGTTGTTTCAATTCACAGAAATAATCTCCCCATCAAAATGTTTGAATGGTGACTTAATACATAACCCAAGATAAACTATTCTGCTTGTAGATTGTCTGATTTTCAAAGGATTTTTTTTTTTTAAAAAATTAAATTTTACCAATTGGAATATCTGAAACAAGTACTGAAATAGAGACATTTTCCCCATCATCAGTCAAGACGAGCACAAAAATTACCAGAAAGCCTGGTTACTTTTCATGGATCAGTCTGCATTTACAGAGCAGGACTACAGAAACACCTCCCCAAATATGCATTCATAATGAAGCTTGCTGATATCTAAGCAATCAGAGTAACTGGCTCATCCAGAGCCTTAGGCTAGTTTGTGAAAAAATTAATGTCGAAGTCAGTATGTATCTAGTAGGAGAGAAGACTTTACTCACAGTATGATTAATGTTCCTTATGCTCATACACTTTACTAGAATGAGAACTGAATGCCAAGCAACTCTTAAATTGAATGGCGTAGTCTCTGGAGGCTACCCTGGATGATGGCATTTCCATCTGAATATTTATAGATCACCTCTTGTTTCTGTTTAGCTATGCTGATGCTCCAACTTGCAACTATGCTACGCATTTTTAGTTCCATACTATTGTCTTGCTTTCCCCATTTCCCATTATGTAGATTATCGTAGGATAAAACAATATCCACTTTTTATAATAAATTTTTGGTCACGGGTGCTCTTCAGAATACCCTAGCATGGACATGGCTGAGAATTGTAAAAGTTGAAACCCACTATCTCAAATTGGAAAGTATTGATTGCAGAGGAATTTGTTTGCTTGGTCACCAAAATTTAGCAGTGCCAACTTGGAAGGGAATTGAAAGACTGAGCTTGTGGCATATTTTATCATTAACATCTAATGTAGAATATCTTCTGGAATTAGGGTACCAGGTTGGCAAATAGCAATGTAGGAAATACAAAGGTAAGATACTATTTCTCTGAGTTAGCAGGCTAAGATGTTTTAGGAACAGCTATTAACTGGACACGAGGTTAAAGTTCTATTCTGTAAGAGCCTCTCCACAATTGGAAGATGCTCACCATTTAATCCTCTCATCCTGAACATTATGAGGTCAGTATGAATGAGGACATGGGGCTGAAATTAGCTATGTTTAACCGAGTTCTTCTATGACACTCTTATAAGTAATTGTTAACCCTTCCTGTTCAGTCTTCTCTGGCAAATAGAGGGGCCTAAGGTGAGACTGTTAAAGGTTGCCAATAGATTTCATGAGACCTTCAGGCCTTACTGTACTTTCAAACTCCGGTTTAAAGTAATAAAGCATTTAGTAATAGAAAAGCTACAAACTTTATCCCAGACTCATTTTGCAATATTGCAAGAAGAGGATGTTTTCCTCTCTTTGAAGAATGCAGCAACTATGAATGCTTAGTAAAATTGTGGGGAGGATTGAAGTCCTTTGAGTTACAAGGGAAGATTTTGCTATTTGAAAGCCGTAGGTGTCACTTGACATGACAGAGATTGAATAGCCAGTGTGGTCTAGTGCAGGGGTAGGCAACCTTGGCTCTTTTATGACTCGTGGACTTCAACTCCCAGAATTCCTGAGCCAGCCATGCTGAGGGAAAAGGGAGGGGTTTCCAAGCTGAGCCATGCTGGCTCAGGAATTCTGGGAGTTGAAGTCCACGAGTCATAAAAGAGCCAAAGTTGCCTACCCTTGGTCTAGTGGTTAAGGCATCATGTTAGAAACTAAGAGACTGTAGTTTCTACACCCACTTTAGACATGAAACCCAGGTGAGTGACTTTGGGCCAGACAGTTTCAGTCCAACCCACCTCACAGGGTTGTTGTTCTTGTAGGGAAAATAGGAAGGAGGAAGAAGCATTAGGTATACAGTATCCACTGCCTTGAGTTATTGATAAAAGTGATAAATGCAGGATTAAAATAAATAAATACACCTCAATACAATGCGCCCACAAAAATAAAATTTGTGAACAGTACAGGTAGACCACAATTGAGCGCAAAATTTCTGTTGCTAAGAGAGACATTTGTTAAGTGAGTTTTGCCCCACTTTATCTCCTTTCTTGCCACATTTATTAAGTGAATCACTGCAGTTGTTAAGTTAGTAATAGGGTTGTTAATTGAATCTGGCTTCCCCATTGACTTTGCTTGTCCCGAAAAGTTGTGATTACCTGACTCCAGGACATTACAACCGTCATAAATACGAGTCAGCTGCCAAGCGTCCAAATTTTGATCACGTGACCCTGGGGATGCTGCAATGTCGTAAGTGTGAAAATTGGTCATAAGTTACTTTTTTCAGTGCCGTTGTAACTTCAAATGGTCACTAAATAAACTGTTGTAAGTCGAGGACCATCTGTAATCAGTTTTCCAGTTTCAAGATCAGAAGTCGTGTGTTTTACTTTCACAGTGTTCAGCATGACAAAATCCTGGCAGATAAAAGTTACCTATCACCAAGGTTAAATATTATTTCTGTAGCCCGGTATCAGAAATACTAAATTTCTTTATATGTGTTTCTGAAGATGAGCTAGTGCCATCATATTCCATCTATGACAGGGGTCTTCAAATTTGGCCCTTTTATGACTTGTGGACTTTAACTCCCAGAATTCCTCAGCCAGCATGTCTGGCTGAGGAATTCTGAGAGTTGAAGTCCACAAGTCATAAAAGGGCCAAGTTTGAAGACCCCTGATATAATCTATGACCCTTGTATAGATATATGCTTCTCTCTCTCTCTCTCTCTCTCTCTCTCTCTCTCTCTCTCTCTCTCTCTCTCTCTCTCTCACACACACACACACACACACACACACACACACCAACAAAAATAGCTATTGTATTCAATACAAATACAATAAATCTGTATTTACTCTCTAACCAATTTCAGATGGTTTAGCATGGAGAATTATGGGAGCCAATTTAAGATATCAAGGGGTGCACTACTAGTTACATTTACAGCAATAAAATGTGGCAAATATGAACCTTGCCTACTGTATATGACAACAATACAATTAATATTTGGTACCCTTTTCCAAATCATTCACAAGAAGTCTTCACATCTCACAAAAGTATTAACACATTACTAATTAAAGCATGGAACCTTTGTTTTAACACACCTGAAAATTATTTCAGGTCACCAAATTAATAGTCTAAAACATAAGGTGGATAAATCTGCAGCAAAGATATTAATTTCTACTAATCATAATAGTCATATGCTACTTCCAACATTTGATATTAGTAAAATGAACAAAAATGGAAAGGAGACACCAGTCCTAAATCCAGCCTGTGGGCTTCTTATTAGTTAGTCTCTTAGCCACGCTGAAAAACTAAATAAAGGTAATCCTTGACTTACAACAGTTGATTTAGTGACCGTTCGAAGAGCACTGAAAAAAGTGACTTGTGACTGTTTTTCACACTTACAATCATTGCAGCATCCCCTTGGCCATGGGATAAAAATTCAGATGCTTGCCCACTGTTTCATATTTATGACGGTTGCAGTGTCCTTGGGTCATGTGATCAGCATTTGCGACCTTCTGACAAGCAAAGTCAATGGGAAAGCTAGATTCACTTAACTATATTACTAACTTAACAATTCAATCAGAATAGAGCTGGAAGGAACCTTAGACATCTTCTAGTCCAACCCCCTGCTCAAGCAGGAGACCCTATACCATTTCAGACAAATGACTGTCCAGTCTCCTCTTTAAGCCTCCAGTAATGAAGCACCCACAACTTCTGAATGCAAGCTGTTCCTTTGGTTAATTGTTTTCACTGTTAGGAAGTTTCTCCTTAATTCCAGGTTGCTTCTCTCCTTGATTAGTTTCCATTCATTGTTTCTTGTCTTGCCTTCTGGTGCTTTTTTGTAATTGCAATGATTCACTTAACAACAGTGGCAAGAAAAGCTATAAAATGGAGCAAAACTCACTTAGCAACCTAAGTTTTGGGCTCAATTGTGGTTGTAAGTTGAAGACTACCTGTACTGGACATCCATGTCCAGTATTTATGCTGTAAAAGGGTTTCTTTCTTTTGTCATACGATAATATTGAGTGGGGACTGTTCTCTTACAGTCAGGAGTATAGTAGTCATGCTGTGAAACAGAGGTCTAAGATTTTGTGTAATCAGAGGAAAACTGTAACGATTCCCTTGATTTTATTAATGGCTCCAGCCATTCCTTTTGACAGTGCAAGGTGAGAACAAGCAACATTAAATGCCAAGTCAATTCAGTAAAAGTCTCTGTTCAAAGGGAAAATTATAAGTAGATAATTAAATGACAGCCTCTTAATCTTTAAAAAACAAACAAAACCACCAAAGAACTGTTATCTTGAAAGCAAATTATATATGATAATTCACAAGACAAGCAAAGTGGGAGCGAATAGCTTTTATTTATTACAGATGTATTTGCTCTGCTCAAAGTCTTGCCTTATTCTGTACTACTGCAGCAGTTTTGATAGAGATGGTACTTCAGTGTGGAAAATTCAATCTCTCCACCTTAACAATCTGAATTCAAGTACGGAATGAGCCAACCCAATTGGCTGGCCACCTTTCTACAGTGAAAAGGAACCTTTGCCTGTTTACTAAAGTTATTTCAATGCCCAGGTCAAAAGTGAGTAACTATCACGATCCATCAATTTGCAGGGAAGTGCTCCTTCAACAACAGGTGCTGCTTTGAATGGGTGTTTCAATGAAAGCTTTGTCCATTTGAAGCTCTTTTGTAGCTATATGCAAAATTAATTATTAAATACATTAATTGAAAGTATCAAACTGACCACGTCCTTTCTTTCCATGCGACAAAAAATGAAACTATTGCTATTCCTTCTCTTTCTTTTTCAACTTCTTGTTCATTCTTTATTATGGTAGGAGTATTTTACTAATATGCATTTTGGCATCATCATGTATCAGTTGCTGAAAACAAACATAGTCTATCATGGAAAACTTTCTTGATACAACCCAAAGCAAATGACAGGTTGGAGAAATTTCATATTGGAAAATTCAAAGGCACAAATACAGATTGGGCAAGACCTGGCTTAAAAACAGTAACTGTGAGAGGGTCCTTGGAGTCCTAGTGGACGATCATTTAACCATGAGCCAGCAGTGAGCAACAGCAGCCAAAAAAGCTAATAAAATCCTGGGTTGTATAAACAGAGGCATAGAATCAAGATCATATGAGATATTAGTACCGCTTTATAAAACCCTAGTAAGACCTCAACTGGAATACTGCAGCCAATTTTGGTCACCATATCACAAAAAAGATGTTGAGAGTTTGGAAAAATTTCAGAGAAGAGCAACTAAGATGATCAAAGGCCTGGAGACTAAAACATATGAAGAACAGCTGCAGGACTTGGGTTTGGCTAGTCTAAAGAAAAGAAGAAATAGGGGAGACATGATAGTAGTATTCCAGTATTTGAGGGACTACCACAAAGAAGAGGGGGTCACGTTATTCTCCAAAGCTCCAGAGGGCAGGACAAGAAACAATGTTGGAAACTGATCAAATAGAGAAGCAACCTAGAATTAAGGAGAAACTTCCTGACAGTGAGGACAATTAACCAATGGAATTGCTTGCCTCCAGAAATCGTGGGTGCTCCATCACAGGAGATTTTTAAAAAGAGGCTAGACAGTCAATTGTCTGAGATGGTATAGGTACTCCTGCTTGAGCAGTGGACTGGACTAGAAGACCTCCAAGGTCCCTTCCAGCTCTATTCTCTTCTCTTCTTTCCCTCTAAGCATTTTAGAAGTAAAATGCACTTTCTTCTCCCTTATCTCTCTTTGATCACATAAAACACATAGTATATTATGATCCAGATGTATTAATTTCCAAAGAATTCATATCACAAAATTATTTTACTTTCCTTTCTTAATTTTATATTGATTTTTAAGCAGAAATTTAGATATTGTGAATAGGTCAAATNATAAGAAGGTAAAGGTCCCTATGAGTTGTGTCTGACTCTAGGGCATGGTGCTCATCTCCTTTTCTTGGACAAGGGAGCCAACCTTGTCCAAAGACATTTTCTATGGTCACGTGGCCAGCATGGCTATACACAAAAGGTGCATGGAATGCTCTTACCTATCCACCAAAGTGCATGCTTTTGAACTGCTAAGTTGGCAGGAGATGGGGCAAGTATTGGGAGCTCACCTTGATGCACGGAGCTCAGGTTTGGAACCTGGACTCTCAGCTCTCCAGCTGACAAGCCCAGCATCTTTAACCCCTGAGCCATTGCATCCCCATTAATGTAGGTGACTAAGTATATGTCTAGAAAGGGATAATATTGTATTCCATTTCCATGATGAGCATATCTGCTAATATGCATTTCTGGAAACAAATATCATGTTTCTCTTTAAAAACAACAACAAAAACTGTAATGTCTGGATCATTTCTTGACATTTTCCGGAAAGAGCTTTGGGATACAGTATTTGTTACATCCTGCCTTCCCAGTATCTGAAAAACTCTAGAGCAGTCTGTACAGTAACTGCTTGCTTTAGTTTGTCTACATCCAGCAATGCCATTCACTTTCATTCCCTAAAGTCTCTATGAAATGGCATTCCAGTGTATCATGATAAATTAAAAAGATGGCTGAGGCAAAGCTGCTTCACAGGACTGTTGATACCAGATAAGCTCATATTCAATGTGGAATCCTGAGCAATAAATGGGAGCTCAAGAGAGAAACTTGCTTAGGTCTTCGCCCAGTTGACTCTCCATTCTTCTCAATGAATACACAGCAGGCAACACAACAGATAGAATCTGCACTAGCCAGGAATTTCCAACCAAGGATACTTCTCAGTTATTTGATCTCTTTTCACATTGATTTCATTTTCAAAGTCTGAAAGAAAAACTGCATGGTCTCTAGCCACTTAGCTGGCCCAGATCAGTAGAAATAGAAAATACTTTATTGGCCAGGTATGATAAGACACACAAGGAATTTGTCTCCAGTCAATAAGCTCTCAGTGGACATGCAAAACAACAAAGTAACAATAACAATAATAACAGGGTCACAATAATCATATTAATAATACCAATAAGCAGTGCTTTTTTTGTAAAAAAAAGGTGCCGGAACTCACACACGTCATACAACCTGCCTTTCCTACCCTACAAGGTTTACCTTTGTAGTTGAAAAAAAAAAACCTTCAATTTTTAGTGTATCTAAAAGACTAGGATTTTGTTCAAGCTAAGTTAATACTATTAATGTTACCATGCACTGTGTGGTTTTAAATTACAAGAAGGCATTTTATTAATCTTTTGGGACATTTACCACTGGCATATACCCATTTAGTTTAATGAGTGGAAATGTCAGCTTTCTATGTGGAATGAAATTGGCCCAATAAAACAAAATTTGGTTGCTTGTAAAAGATTGAATTATTTTTAAGAAGTTGTCAAACAAGGTGGAAAAATTTACATTTGGCGTTTTATATGGATATTGACTTGAAACAAACTAAAGTTGAAACTTTGTCAGTGAACAGATTACTTTTAATTTACCTTTAAGTTAAACCCAATTTAATAAATAGATCTGATTAAACCTCATACTGTAGGTCTACCTTTACACCTGACCAATACATAATTAATATATATTATTATTAATAATAATACCTCCAAATCACAAGACATTGGCTTTATTCTTATTCTTTCCCTCTGTAGTTTGAATATAAAGTATAAAAGACTAAAAACAGATTTTCGTAGACATCCCGGCCTTTGAACTAACAGCAAAGTTTTGCTGTTGGGCAAGCTTCCACGCCAACCGCCTTTCTTTCCTCTCACTTCGCCTCTTTTTAATCTCACAACATCCCACCTTCTGTAAGGGAAGGCAAAAGACTCACTCACCCTCTCATGAAAGATGGCCTCCATGTTTATGTGTCTCCCACCGCCACCATCGGCTTCCACACTACATAGTCTGACCCAGTCAATCAAGCCATGCTCTGGCTGTGGTGCTCCAGTGCCTCGTGGCTCCGCCTAGAGGAGGCAGACAGCAATGGAGGTGACTCCGCTCGCACTATACCACCATCGGGGCATTTTCAAAAACAAATGAGGATGGGAAGGGAAACAATAGGAAAAGAACGCAACTCTGGAAAATCTGTCAAAAAAAGGTGCCGGAACTGCATTCCAGTGAGTTCTATGACAAAAAAAGCCCTGCCAATAAGAGAAGATAATGGAACAGATGAAAAGGATAATAATAATACAGCCATACCACTTGGGTAAATATACTTAGACATAAGATAGTACTGTGGGAATTAGATGTTCTGCAGAGTGATGACATGAAGGGAAAATTGTATATGTGTTTAGTTGTTTTTGCATGCAATGCCCTATAGTAGTGTCCCGAGGGGAAGAGTTAAAACAGTTTATGTCCAGGATTTGAGGGGTCTGTAGATGTTTTCTCATCCTTCCTTCTGACCCGTGAAATATATATGCTCTCAATCGAAAGCAGGTTGGTTGCAATTGTTTTTTGTTTTTCTGCAGTCCTAACTATCCGTTGAAGTCTGTCCCTTTGGTTGCTGTACCAACTAGACAGTTACAGAACTACAAATGACAGACTCAATAATTCATCTGTAGAACTGTATCAACAGCTCCTGGGCTGGTCTGAACTTTCTGAGTTGAAAACTTTCAGTGTCTTTATTATTATTGTTTTCCCCCAGCTTCGTAAGTATTTCAAATATAACTTTTAGCAACATTCTTTTCTGTAAGTCTCCTGTTCATGTGCGTCTATGTGGAACCATGTATCCATTAAAAGAGAACATTCTGACAAATGACACAATGGCATCCCCTGTAGAAAAAAAAAAGGCTGTTTAACCCTGAAGTATGTGACGGGCAAATATTGAGGAAAAGAAATTAATTAGGGCATTTTATTTAGGATCAAAGCAAAACTATCAGAAATAAATCAGTGAGATGCTTCCTCCTGGCAGACTAGGGTAAAGATGAAGCATGTTTTATTCATGTCACAAGCTGCTATTTCACACTGATGCAAATAAAAAGTAGATGTGAACCAGCGGCTGCTGTCAGAGAGACCGTTGCATGTCTCAGGCAGCTAAGGAAACACAGCTGGAGGAATGCACAGCTGTAAATCAAATACCAAATGACTCATGCATGGAGTCCTGGACTGCACTGGAATTATTCCTCAAGGCAGAATGTCTCGGGAAGAAAAAAATGCTGCCAGGTTTTAGATGTGACAGTTTAAAACAGAATAAAAGTGTAGGCCAGTGGTGGGATTCAGCCAGTTTGCACCACTTCGGCAGAACCGGTAGCTAATTTTTTGTTGCCCAGGCCCAGATAGGACTTCTGGAAGCAGCATCCACACAGAGAACCGGTTGTTCACATATTTGAATCACACCACTGGATGGATGGATGGATGGATGGATGGATGGATGGATGGATAGATAGATAGATAGATAGATAGATAGATAGATAGATAGATAGATAGATAGATAGATAGATAGATAGATAGATAGATAGATAGATAGATAGATAGATAGATATAGAGTCTGTTACAGTCACAAACTGCTAATCAAAATAAAACACATTAAAAATAAAAGCAGAATAAGAATATTTCATTGGTGATAAGTTCATCAGTGGGACCTCAGGGTGCATTTAATTTTACAGGTGCTACAACAGAATTTAGCCACCTTCAGAGAAACCACATCATATCAATTTGATAACAGCAATGTACATAAAAAGAGATAAGTTTATTTTTCCAGGTGGGTCTCTGGTTTCTTACAGCATAACAGGACATGAACTGCAGTTTTAATGTCCCCTTGACCATACAAGTCTTAGCTTATAGGAAATGTTTTTACCTCGACATTCCAAAATGGCTTAGTGTTGAAGGGTGCTAAAATTAGTGCCCTTCAGAATTTGGAGATTGTTATATGATGTAAATATCCTGTTCATTTGGAAAGAGGGTTATTTCTATTTCTATGAGGTAGGTTAGCAATTGGCTTTGAGACAGCCAACATATTTTACAGCCAAGTGGAGCCAAAACCTGAGGCACCAGTCTGAAAATGTTATCCACAGAGCCTTTATGACTCTGTTTAGAATGGTCTTCAGTTTTGTTCTGCTTAATTACTTTAGTTTTTATTTTCTTGTGTTTTGTAAGTCAGCTTGAAATTATTTACTGAATTATAATTAGTCTATGAATTATAAATGTAATGTAAGCTAAGATGTAATGTTTCCATTTCATCTTTCTTATTCTTAAGCAGTCTATCCTGAAAAAACAATTCTTTGTAGAAGAAATAGGTCAGTTCACTAAGTAGGTGAAGGATATTAATCAAGACCTGAAGTTTACGAACTTGTAGAGAGGCAATTGCTAATAGATAAAATTTTATCAGTATGAGTCTGAAACATACATTAGGGAAATAATGAATAGACCTTGCTATTAGCAGCAGAATTGCAAGTATGCAGACATTGCTACTATTTTATAAATATGAAGCAATGGATTTGAATAGTGATCTTCTTCATTTTAGACCAGGGGTAGTCAACCTTGGCTCTTTTATGACTCGTGGACTTCAACTCCCAGAATTCCTGAGCCAGCTAAGCTAAGCTGGCTCAGGAATTCTGGGAACTGAAGTCCACGAGTCATAAAAGAGCCAAGGTTGACTACCCCTGTTTTAGACCATGATAGTGAGGGAATCCCTGGTGCTCTCTGAGCTTGGTTGTTTTCTTGAAGAAGTTTCATTACTCAAACTAGGTAAAATCATCAGTGCACTAACCCTGAGCTATAAATATTATCCTTTATTGAGATCACAGTAGTGTTTTATATATATATATATATATTATTTTTCAAAAAGACAAAATATACAATACACAATACATTTTCCTTTTTCCTTAACAATACTATGTCCTATATCTCTTACGTTTATTAACAATTATTTACATTACTTCTCTTACTTTTTTATTCCTCAATTCTAACCAACTATAATACATGTCCCATACCTCGTAAAATTCAGTAACTTCTTTGTCTTTCATTTCTAAAGTTCATTTCCGCACAGTCTAAAATCTTTCCTATAATCTTTGCACTTGTTGGTATGCTTTCATTTTTCCAATGTTTCGCATATGTAATACGTGCCACCGTTATAATATGTATAATGATGTATTGGAGTCGTTATTTAATTTTTGGATTAATTATACCTAGTAAAAATATTTCGGGCTTGAATTCAATTTGTTGTCTTGTTATTTCCATTATCCATCTTCTTATTTGCTCCCAGTAAATTTTTGCTTTGGGGCATTGCCACCACATATGGTAGAATGTTCCCTCATTGTTTTTGCATTTCCAGCAATCTGGATTCATATTCTTATAAATTTTAGCCAATCTCGCCGGTGCTAGATGCCATCTGTAAAACATTTTAATTTGGTTTTCTTTATACACAGTTGACAACGTTAATTTGCAATTTACGTTCCAAATTCTTTCCCATTCATCTAGTGTTTTTCTCTAGGATTTCTTGTCTACAAGAAATACAGGTAGTCCTCGATTTATGACAGGTCACTTGGCGATTGCTTGAAATTATGATGGACCTCCCTGGAGGTACTTAAGATTCAGATTCCAAGTTCCAATGACTACGATCTACTCTTGTGTTCTGAAATTGGCCTGCATTTATGGCAGGGTGCAGCATCCCATGATTATGTGACCAAGTTTTACAACAGTTTTACCAAAAACTGGCATATATTTCTAGTTTTCAGCAAAATTAGCCCATAGAGAATCATTGGTTTGCTTAAGGACTGCACTGTTTGCTTACAAAAAAGATTGTAAAATTGGGATGATTGTGTGAGTGACCCGATTTACGAAAATCACAACTTATAACCTTGATGGGCAAGGCTCTATTACAGTCATAATTCGAGAACTACCTATATAAATGAGCATCATAGTCATCTTCCATGTTACAACTGCATGTGTCTAACAACCCTTTGGGCTAGTTCACATAAATAACTAGTGTAGACACTGAATAAACTGCTGAAGGAAATTCTGGGAATGCAGCTGGAGCTAAATTCCAGGTTTCTGTACACCTGCAATCCCCAAAGGACAATCCAGAAAGCAGTAGATAAGAGATGCAGTGGCAGAAGGGCCTAATGTTTGAAGAGAGACCCATTGGAGGACTATTAAATACCAGATCTTAGATGCTCCACAGGGTACCTCCAAATGTCTTCCTTTTTTTCCCCCTTCAGAGTTCACCCCATGTGCAAATAGCAAAATGTCCTCCATGACCTTATACAGTCAGGAAGCAGAATGTTGAAATGGAGTTGGCATTTCATTTCAATTCTAACTGGAAGATTCAGCTCTTGACACCCGACTGAGTCTACCATCTATTTTGTATCAATGTTAGTGGAAGGTAATGGATCTGATTTCCTAGGTGTGAGTGTGAATTACACCTTTTTATCTTATTATTTTTCCTTCACCATGTTCAAAATAAACAGTTGACCTTTTTTTTCAAAATGTTTGTTTTGCAGTTATCAGATAAAAAAAAGAACAGACTGTGAAACTATCTGAAAATGAAAATCAAATGTGTAAATAGATTTTTATAGAGCTTGTTATATATTATTCTTTTATCATTCCATCAATATATATGGATTTATATATTCCAGATAAATAAGCTGATTGTGATGTATTTATGATTTGTATGAAGTCAGGGTTTCGGAGAAAGCAGATTGTCCTTCTACTCTTTCTTAAAATTGGAAGAGGAGATTTTTCACCTCTGCTTAATTGTAAAAGCAATACATTTCTCCAAATGTGTTTTCATATATGCATATATGACACACAAACACACACAGAGTGGTTATCTTCAGTAATAATAAAGGAGAATATTTGTAGCTCAGGGTTGAAATGAGGGTCCTTGGTGCTCTCTGAGCTTGTTTATTTTCTTGCAGACATTTCATTGCCAAACTAAGTAATAACATCAGTGCTAGCACTAATAATGCTACATAGTTTGGTAATGAAACATCTGCAAGAAAACACCAAGCTCAGAGAGCATCAAGGACTCCACAGGTTTTTCAGTCTGGAATTTTAAACCATTTTAAGCATGTCTCTCAAGTAATCCATGATAATGAATTTATCGCAACTATTTTAAAGTTACTTCATTATATATTATAAATATAAACATATCACTTAACTGACCTAGCAAAAGAGAGAAAGGGCTTATTTGGACCAAGGGCTGTGTTTAAAAGCTAGATTGTAAAACTAATGCTATAAAGCACTATGGGCTGTATAAAAGTCTAAGTGTTATTGCTATTATAATTCAAGATAGTTGGCCACTTTTACCAGTTCATCCTCTTAATAGTGTAGTTATTTGAATAAGTTATATCAACCATTCTGTGAACGCAATTTTATGTCATCACCGTGTGTGGCATTTTAAAAGAAGGACTAGGTGACATATAAAAGGTGAAAGATGAATTCTAAAATATTTCTGTGGTTTAGCCTGATATGAATTACAATTACAGATCTTGAAAATCTTTCCCTGATGTTATTAATCTGTAAACCTGTTTACTAACCCTATCATAATTTAGCTTTTTTCTTTTTTTAATTAATTAGCTGTACAGTCTGTTTTCACTCAATTTAACAATAAAATATCTCTTCATTGAATGTTGGTGACAAATGAGGAAAAAAAATCTAAGAACCATGTGAAATCTTTAAGAAGAACAAACAATGCCCACTATTGCTTGATTTCATTTATTTGTAAACATAATGCAAGGCAATTGCTTTGTTTACACAACACTGTTAACCTACAGTATTAGATCTGGTTGCAAAAATCTGGAAAACTGTTAGATGGGAGATAATGTTGCAGCAGAGATAAGTGGCCCTTCATAACTTTCTTTTGGGGATATTCAAATCCCATGATGGGTCTATTCCAACAAAAAATAGAGTTATTTGTTTCTGACTTTCTGTTTTTGTTTAATCCTAACTTATCCTTCTCCCTGTGCAACAGGCAGTTGGAAGTAACAATATTGATGAAATATTGATGCACTGGGCAGTCAGGAATAAATACAGCCAAAATTCTCAATCAAAGTGCTAATGACCAAACTTCACAAAAATCATATTTTGGACATAACATGCAGACATCCTGTTCCCTTAAAAAATCCATAATTCTTGGAAAAGTTGAAGGAAAACAGGAAGAGGATGGCCAGCTGCAGTGGGGATGGATTTGATTATGATAGCAGTGAGTGTACAAACAAGAGATATAAACGGCCAAGTGGCAATCAGATCATTCTAAGACAATCTGACATGACTTAATGGCACTTCATAAATCAATCATAATCTCCTATAAAAAATTAACTAATTTTCTAAACCAGGTGGATAAGAAAATGAAATAAGGAATTGCTTCTTCCCTCAATGTAACATTTTTCAACATGAAATATAAGGTGAAACATGCTAGTAAAATACAGGAAAAGACCTAAACATCTGGGAAAAGCAATAATTCTAAACATTGCATAAACCTTTACAGTTTTGGAGGGTTTTTTTATAAGCAGATTATTTACTTCATTTGCTGGCCAGTTTTATCATAAAATAACATGCATAAACTAAATGAAAATGACTCCAAATATTAAAATAAAATTAAAATGAAATGAAATGCTTAAAAAACAGAAAATACAACATTTATGTGCTCCTAAACACAATCTCCATTCATAACTTAGCCTTATCCTGTGCTAGATAGAACCAGTTGGTCTTAATAGTGTTCTTAAAGTCCAGTATGGATGGAGCTGCCCAAATCTTGACAAGAGGGAATTCCAACATTGAAGGCAGCTATAAAAAAAAACAATAGTGCTAAGTTTCTTGTAAAGAATTTGTGGTCTTATAACGACTTCTCTTGAGTCTTGTAAAGAAGGGACCTTGACGGAGTTGATCTTATTGTAATTGGATAAACAAATGAATACAGTTCTCCCTTAAATAACTCAGGGCCACCTTAAAAGTGATTTCCTTCACCTTGAATCGCAGCCAGAAGGCAAATGATGCACTCCCAAAGCAGTTATTTGTTTGTATTGCCATAGTTCCATAATTACCTAAATGACTGTACCAGTTGAAGCTTCCAAATGTTCCTCAAGGCCACTCCTACATAGAGCTTATTACACCGGTCAAATAAATAGTGACTATAATGAATATAAGCTGCACCCTCTGTTCTAGGAATGGATGCAGCTGGAGCATAAGTAATTGTGAGAAAGTTCTCCTACCGCAGATGCAGCGCTACCTGTGGAGAAGGAACTGTGAATCTATTCTAGAGGATCCCCAGATTGTGAATGATCACTGAATGGGTGAATTCCAGGAAGTGTCCTGGAAAAGCAATGAAAGAAACTTTACAGAAGGTTAAAAGGGTCATCCAGGTCTTCCAGCAACCATGTAAATTATTCTTACATCCAGGTCCATTCAAACACATACTGTATAAATGGTCACTGCAGCATTATCAAAAGAGAGTAACTTTAAACTCTGTTACTAACTGTTATTTAAAGAGACACACAACAGGGAATGTAACAAAGATGATTAGGGGACTGGAGGCTAAAACATATAAGGAATGGTTGCTGGAATTGGGTATATCTAGTTTAACGAAGAGAAGGACGAGGGGGGACATGATAGCAGTGTTCCAATATCTCAGGGGCTGCCACAAAGAAGAGGGAGTCAAGCTATTCTCCAAGGCGCCTGAAGGCAGGACAAGAAGCAATGGATGGAAACTGATCAAGGAGAGAAGCAACTTAGAACTAAGGAGAAACTTTCTGACAGTTAGAACAATTAACCAGTGGAACAACCTGCCTCCAGAAGCGGTGAATGCTCCAACACTGGAAGTTTTTAAGAAGAGACTGGACAGCCATTTGTCCGAAATGGTGTAGGGTTCCTGCCTGAGCAGGGGGTTGGACTCCATGACCTCCAAGGTCCCTTCCAACTTTATTATTATTATTATTATTATTATTATTATTATTATTATTATTATTATTATTATTATTATTATTATTATTATTATTATTATTATTATTATTATTATTATTAAAATTGCTGCACTGAGAAGGTTAAAGAGGAAGTTTAAAGAAAACTCTTAAAGAAGGAAATGAATTGGATCTACTGTTTTATGCTAAGTGGTGTACAAGCTTTCATTCTGTTTGATGTTATTTACTATGGATTGCATATTTATAGACTGAATCTCATATCAAGAGACACAAGAGTCAGTTTGATGTTGGAATTAAGTACTGGACTGGAAACTGGAAGCGTGTGAGTTCTAATCCTCCCTTAAGTGTAAAAGCCAGGTCATAGGATTGTTGCTATGGTGAAGAAAGAAGACCAAAGCATTATGTACATCTCCTTGAGTTATATATTATAAAGACAGTCTTCTTTATTATTCCTCTTGATATGAGGCTTTTCAGAAAGTCCTTAAAATATGGTTTTGTTAACTAGCTTTGGAATCCCATGATAGAGTAGCACCTGTTAGATAGTTACATGAGACTTAATTGAAGGACGTTGTAGGTTTTGCTGCCTTTTTGTTTTTATTTTTAATTCAAATTGGTTGTTTTAGCAGATTTTTTGTACACTTTTGATTATTATTATGTATGCCTCTGAGATCACAGTATGAGATAGGCAGCTATACAAATGTGATTGAATGAATGAATAAATTTTAGTAATAAGTAGCCCTTAAATCAATACCGCAGAAAGAAAGGCAGTACAGAAGTTATTAATCAGAATAGAGCTGGAAGGGACCTTGGAGATCTTCTAGTCTAACCCCCGACTCAAGCAGGAGACTCTATGCCGTTTCAGATAGGTGGCTGTCCAGTCTTTTCTTAAAAGCCTCCAGTGATGAAGCCCCTACAACTTCTGAAGGCAAGCTGTTCCATTGATTAATTGTCCTCACTGTTAGGAAGTTTCTCCTTAATTCCAGGTTGCTTCTCACCTTGTTCATCCGTTGTTTGTCTTGCCTTCTGGTGCTTTGGAAAATAAGTTGACCCCCTCTTCTTTGTGGCAGCGCCTCAAATACTAGAATACTGCTATCATGTCACCCCTAGTCCTTCTTTTCTCTAGACTGGCCATACCCAATTTCTGCAACCGTCCTTCATATGTTTTTGTCTCCAGGCCTTTAACCACCTTAGTTGCGCCTCTTTGCACTTTTTCCAAAATTTCAAAATCCATTTTTGTAATGTGATGACCAAAACTGGATGCAGTATTTCAGGGGTGGCTTTACTAAGGCTTTATAAAACTTATATTACTGCATCTCTTTTGTGCTGTTAATTGTTATAACTTTCCCCTTTTGTAAAATTATATACTAATAATTAGCACTTTTATACACATATGTATAAGATGTGTTTGGTTTCATATCATAAGGCACGAAGAAAATTAAACAACATTAGTGTGCTATGTGAATAGATTTATAAGTCTTATGCTCCTACGTGATGACCTATCTATGACATTCCATTTAGATGCCATAAACTTGGAAATGAAGAGATACAGGAAATTGCCTTCTCCCAAGTCCAATAATGATCCTCTCTGTCTGCGCATTGCCAGCACTAAGTAGCAGCAGTTCTCTACCACTTTTTGCAAAAAGAAAAAGAAAACCTTGCTAAAACTGCTGTAATTAACTTGGGACCTTCTGCAGCTTGCCAGCAAGCTACAACCATACGCTTTAATCTAGTCTATTAACTTTATCTACCTCCCCAATTTCCAAAGGTATATTGTTCTTATGTGCACCAGCAAAACAGGCAATTAAGTTTATGAATTCTGGGAGAAAAATTACATGAGAGGTCTGTGCACAAACCACAACTGATTATAGAGGGTACTTCACTGCATGACATTTGGCTATTTGAAAACTCTTCCATCATCACATTTTAAGAGAGGCTTGCCTCTGAGATTGCACTGGAATGTTGAAAACATTTGTACTCAGGTAATAGTCAACTTACAACAGTTCATTTAGTTACAACATGTGGTTTTTCACAGTTACGTCCTTTGCAGCATCCCCATGATCATGTGATCAAAATTCAGGTGTTTGGCAACTGGTTCATATTTATGACCGTTGCTGTGTCCCAGGGTCATGTGATCCACCTTTTGCGACCTTCTGACAAGCAAAGTCAATAGGGAAGCCAGATTCAATGAACAACTGGGTTCTTGACTTATCAGCTTCAGTGATTCACTTAACAATGGTGGAAACAATGGTGGGGGCAAAACTCACTGAACAAATGTTTCATTTAACAACATAAATTTTGGGTTCAACTGTGGTTGTAAGTCGAGGACTACCTGTATAGTACAGGAAGTGAATTTCTACTCAGAAGGAACTTCTATAGGGTTCAGTGATATTTACTTCTAAGAAACTTAAGTATGATTTGCTGCCTCAAAAAACATGCTGGACATATTTTCACAACAAACACACTTATCCCAATCATTCACTAACATAGTTAAATCTCCTTTGTAAGTAAATTGGCTTAATATTCATTGTTTGAAGAACAAAAAATTGCTCAGTTTTTTTTCAGAAGTATTTTATCTATTGGCGAGCTCTAGCACATTCTTGGCCTTTACTGTTTGCCAAACAGGTATGGTAGGCATGGTTGGCAGGTTAGACCATTCAATCCAATGAATATTTGGACAGTGTGTGCTGTACTACTAACCCTTGACAGTTATTTGTTTATTTATATTTTAAGCAAGAGACTCCTCTTTCAGCCACTTAGGTGGACATTTTTACTCTTAGACTAATTTTTGAGAGAGCTCCGGGTTTTTGTTGTTGTTTAGTGTTTTTGTAGTTTTGCCTGTACATTTATTTATGTAGCACCTACTGTTTCACAGAAGATGGTACTGACCTGGGTCCCTTTCACCTTCTCTGCAATTCATTTTAAATAAACATACTGCCAAAACTTCCAACAGGGGATGGGTTTTTCTCATTCCTCAATCTACTGCCCCTTTAGTCCAAACAAACATCTGACTGGAATTTCCATGGATTTGCTTATATTTTACTAAGAAGCAGCTTAAAGACATGTGATCATTAAACAGCTATGTAAGATCAACAGGAATCTGCTTCTCAAACCAATGTGTACACACTATAACTCCCTCTGACCCAAAACTTATTCCTATATAAATAGCAAGCAACTGGATCAATAATTAATTTCAATTCTTTACACAACTTCTAAAGGTTGATGAGAAGGGAAAATCCAGCAGATCATTTCTCACACTCTACCTTTCCTTTCCTTATGTTCTGCAGGGGATGGAGTGGAAGGAAAACTGTGTTGTGATGTCACAATGCAAACTACAGTACATGCTTTGTGCATTTCCATCCAGCACTGGATACAAGACACAACCTAACGACTGCATTTTTCATTCTTAATCTAATCTTTTGTCATTATAGATCAGGGGTCTTCAAACTTGGCCCTTTTATGACTTGTAGGCTTCAACTCCCAGAATTCCTCAGCCAGGCACACTGGCTGAGGAATTTTCGAAGTTGAAGTCCACAAATCATAAAAGGGCCACGTTTGAAGACCCCTGTTATAGGTACTACAGTATCAAGTGCCTGGTGTCTTTTCCTCATTACTTGTGGCTTTCTCTAATTCTTTCTAATACCACACTCATACAACCTCCTTGCCCTAGCATGAAGATAGTCCATTAACTATCTCAAGACATGACTTCATGTCAATACCTGTATCTCAGCAGCAGCAGAGGCAGGCCAAAGACAGCTTTAGGTACCCATCTTGGGCAACCCATACTGCCTGGTGAAGGAGATTTGAGATGACATGCTTGGAGCATCAATCCAGAGATCTCTGGATTTCTCCTTTCTATCCAATCTTTGGGCTTAGTGTCCCTTATGCAGTACTGGTGTGGCTAAGAGAGAACTCTGGTTTCTGCAATCACTTTTTGCTAAAAATAATAATAAAAAAACTGGTTGAGTAGTCCATCTAGAGAGCTGAATCTTTGGCACTGACTAACCCTTGGAATTTTCTAGCATAATGCATGTTACTGAAGGTGTAATCAAAAGAAACTGGCTATTGTGTTTCTGTATTTTTGTGTAGTTCTATAGTTCGGTAGTGGACATTTAACTTCTTAGAGCCACTGTTCACAGAGAAAACCTGTTTTCTCATTTTCTTTCTTCACACAGGGTTTTTAGCATGATTGATATCTCCCACATCAATCCTAAAAGTAAACCTATTTGGGATTGTCTGTCTTTTCAGCAACAAATCCAATGGCTCCGATTCAATGGCAGTCAAGCAAAAACAACAACAACAACAAAACCTCCCAAATCCTTCTAAATCATGAATGCCTGGGCTGTACTGAAATAAAGGATTGTCTTGGGCTGTGTACTATATGAAATATACAATATAATGTATATAAATCACATAAGAATGTTAAAAGTTTACAATCTTGTGGGGCTGCATTACTAGCTGTCCAGGGCTGTATGTGGGCCACTGGCTGTGGGTTGAACACGCCTGCTCTAAATCTTTTGTGCCACTAGTGATTGATAAGTGGAACAGTAGTAGAGTAGAGTAGAGTAGAGTAGAGTAGAGTAGAGTAGAGTGCAGAGTAGAATAGAATAGAATAGAATAGAATAGAATAGAATAGAATAGAATAGAATAGAATAGAATAGAATAGAATAGAATAACAGAGTTGGAAGGGACCTTGTAGGTCTTCCCAAGCAGGAATCCTTACATCATTTCTGACAGATGGCAGCACAGTCTCTTCTTGAAAGCCTCCAGTGATGAAGCACCAACAACATCGGTTGATTGGTTGATTGTTCTCACTGTCAGGAAAGTTCCCCTTAGTTCCAGGTTGAATTTCTCCTTGATCAGTTTCAATCTGTTATTCCTTGTCTGGCGTTCAGGCACTTTGGAAAATAGGTTGATCCTCTCCTCTCTGTGACAGCCCCTCAAATATTGGAACACTGCTATCATGTCTCCCCTGGTCCTTCTCTTCACTAGACTAGCCATGCCCAGTTCCTGCAACCGTTCTTCATATTGTTTAGCTCTTCTCTGCACTTTTCTAGAGTCTCAACATCTTTTGTATAGTGTGGAGACCAAAATTGGTTGCAGTATTCTAGGTGTGGTCTTACTAAGGTTTTATAGAGTGGTATTGGTACCTCACGTGATCTTGATTTAATCCCTGTTAATGCAATTTAGGATTAACACATAGTTGACACATAGTTGCAAAAAAAAATCAATTATTTGACATAGTAGTTGAAAGAAAAAAAGAAAAAAAAATGTGTAGTAGTTAGATTAACCAGAGGGAAAGCCAGTGGGAAGAGGTTTTTCATTCAGTAGATGACATTATGTAAGTTTGCAGTGGAATTTTAGCTGAAGACACCACTCATCATAGACCTTAAAGAGTTCTGCACATTAAATCTGGGACAACTGCTTCTCTCTGCTATTTTTTTAAATTATTATTACTTTTAATGTTTTTTTCCTGCTAATCTTCTGGTAGCTTCATGTCATCATACATATGTTATTTTATTTCAGAGACATGTACATTTTACTGCTATTTTAAATTATGAATATGAATACATTGTTGTATAAGATATAGATTAATATTGACCTTATCTTTGAAATATCTACCTGAAATGATAATTGCTATTTTTAGTATTGTTATTTTCATTTATCTTTTATATTCCATCTCCCCAAGGTCTCTCATTACAAAGATGAATGAGTCCCATTATTTTTTCCTTTTCAGGAAAGAGACTTGCATTTTAAAAACTGCTCAGAAGAATTCTTACATCATAATATGTTTCTGCCTGCAGCATTAAGATTTGATTGAACAGTGTAATTCTAAGAGGATAAGACTTCTTGGCAAAAATTAAATGTGGGAAACATAGCTTTATCGCCCAAAAGGTACCTTTGCCTTTCTTTTCCCTCAAATATTTTTGTTTTTCCTGATGTGGCAATGCTCTTCACACTGGAGTGAAAAATGAAAGGCAGTAGAGTTCAGAGTCAGTGTGGCCTAGTGGTGAAAGCTCTGGATTTGAATTTGAGAAGCCATCTGTTCTAGCTTCATAATGTGCCCAAGGCAACTCATTAGCAGTCAAGATTTTCCAGAGTTTTGAGTGTGTTTTGGTACTGTGGAGATCTGGAAAAAATCAGGTAAACATAATTTGGAAACTCCACTGATTTGAGGTGTTATTGTGATTGGCATTAAGTTTGGGAAGCAAGTCACTTATGTCTGATAAGCTAATGCAAAATAATTGTATTGGACTGCATACCGTATTCCCAATTATATGACAAATAACATTAATATGCATTTCCCCCAAAGTCAGTTTACATTTAGGAAAAAGAGGAAATTGACCTGGATGGATGGATGGATGGATAATCAGTACCATACATGATAACTTAAAGGAAATTTGAGAACCAGGAATAATATTTGACAAAGCTGCCCCTCCCCAATTATTATTATTATTGCTATTATTATTATTATTATTATTATTATTATTATTAGTAGTAGTAGTAGTAGTAGTAGTAGTAGTAGTAGTAGTAGTAGTAATAGTAATAGTAGTAGTAATGTGAAATTCCTCTCACAGCTGATTCTGGCTTTTCTTATTCTTTGTGATAATTTGTCCTTAGTTGAACCCAACTGTACGATGTTGTCTTATCCAATATAATTGAACCAGATTACATTTAAACTCTTAAGTTGTGACAAACATATATCTTTTTCTATTCTTCACAATCCTAGATGCCACCCTATCATTAAATAAAACTTCAAGGAATTCTAACATGTCTCCTTTTTATTACATTAAAAGAACCAAGGAACATTGATTGAAAGGCATTTTATCTTCTTATTTTTAAAAAAAAAAATTCTGTACCTCCATTCTTTTATAATTCTCCTTAATCATGAATGCAGATGGCATTCAAACTGTAATCAGCAGCTGCTTTAGGAGAGACCTTGATTGAATTTCCATGGGAACACACAAGTCAGCCATGCCCAGAAAGGAAGTAAATATCTACCCCTTATTTCCCCTCACAAATATATTTTAAAACCAATATTTATTTCCACAAATACATCATAATTAGCATGAAATAATCCTTCCCACATACTCCATGCTAGTGCATTTATCCCCCAACTTTTCCCAAAGAAATTTGTCAGTCTCTCTACAATAATCATTATTTAAACAGGTGTGTTTGATGATGATGGTCCGATTTCAAGTTTCCATGGAGAAATCTAGTAGCATTTTTAATTTTGTCAGATTTAGTTTTATTCAAGCATTTATATGAAGGCCTCAAAATTGGGAGATAAGACAACCATTTATACAATCTGATTAGCCTTTTTCCAACCAGTCAGTCTGAAGGAAAGCTATATTACATGGATATGAATGGAACTACAGATAATCCTACTGACTGTTCAAACTTACAACAGCACTGAAAAAAGTGACTTATGACCATTTTTCACACTGATGACCATTGTACATCCCCATGGTCACGTGATTTACATACGGATGCTTGACAGCTGATTCATATTTATGACAGTTGCAGTGTCCTTGGGTCATGTGACCATCTTTTGTTACCTTCTGACAAGCAAAGTCAATGGGGAAGCTATATTCACTTAACAACCATGTTACTAATGTAACCACTGCAGTGATTCACTTAACAAACGTGGCAAGAAAAGTCATAAAATGGGACAAAACTCACTGAACAAATTTTGCACTTAGTAACATAAATTCTACACTTAATTGTGGTCATAAATCGAAGACTAACTGTACAGAACTTTCAATGAGATCCAAGATTTTAACAAAGATGATTCTAGATTAAACCAGTTGCTATATCATCTTTAAGCAAACACCAGTATGGTTCCTGTTCAGGTCTTCTGTTTACACATGTGAAAATGAGAGAGAGAGAGAGAGAAGTTAGAACTGGATGTTTTTATCCCATTCTTTCTCTACTTTGAGCTGTCACCACATGCTCTACATGCCGTAGGAAGCCTATGAAACATTCATAAAGTTCTTTGTAATAAGGATTTAGAAGCTGCTATACAAGAAAGAAGTTTTCACATGGATAATTCCATGGAGAAGTTTGCTTGAGATCATACCACTTTACAATGTGCAAATCTTTTTGGCTGTGGGCCATGTTTTTTGAGTTTTAAGGCAAACTCATAAAAAAATGACAAGGCTGGAAAAAATTAAATTTGACTTTTAATAAAAAATAATTAAAGTCAGTTAATACGATTGCTCCCAGTACATGTAATAATGCTATTCTTCTGTTGTATTAACAATTGCAAAGTGCCTCTTGGCCACAATTTGTGGTTTTGTGCTACATCATCAGTTTTCAAGTTCTGCAATTTTTGATTTCCCGGTTTATAAATTTGTTTCTCCTGATTCATGAAGAAACAAACTGAGATTAACATGAACTTCTGGGGGAAATCAAATGTGAGAGATTAGTCCACCCATCTAGAGGACTTTGAATATTTTATCTTGAAAGACAGAGAGAGGGAGGGAGGAAGGGAGAGGCAAGCAGTTCTTCATGTTTAGCAATGAAAAAAACCAGACCAGTACAACTAGGATATGTCAAACATTTCTTATATCATTTTTATTCAGTTTGATGGAAAAATAAATTGCTATGAAAATTTATTTTAAAAATAAAACCTCTTTGGTGACTTTCTGATGGATGAGGTTGAAATGTAGGTATATCTTAAGAGATGGTGGAAAGGCGTATGAATGGAAACTGTCTTTCATTATAGACTACTCATCTCCTGAGTTTATTAAATTCCATAGAAAAATTACACTAGGAGACTCTATCTATTTTCCAGGCACTCAAAGGAACTATGGATTGATTGAGAGATAAACGGAAAAAAGATAATTCACAATAAAATATGTGAGAGAAAAAATAAAATATGTGACAAATGTGTTCATCCACTATCATTAAGAACATTATTTCAGCTTTTTACTAATGCTCACCTCACCTCTTTAAAGTCACTTTATATATTCTAGTTCTCATATTTCTTTGGCATAGACCAGTGGTGGGTTTCAAATATGTGAACAACCGGTTCTCTGTGTGGATGCTGCTTCCGGAAGTCCATTCTGGGCCTGGGCAACAAAAAATTAGCTACTGGTTCTGCCGACGTAGTGCGAACTGGCTGAATCTCACCACTGGCATAGACTCATTAGCAAATTCTGGCCTGCAGTTGCCTCATCTTCCTAGGAAAAGCTACAGCTGCTTTAAATGGTGCTATGTTTGAGAAACTATCCATATTGAAGAATCTTTTAGGAAGAAGATCTGAAATACTATACAGTCCTAGTACAGACAGCATAATTCAGAGTTGGAAGCTGGATTCTATGGCTAAGTCAAGTTTAATCAGTCAAGATTATTTATTAGATATGCTGAACTTGATTGGCAGCTTCGTGAATTTAAATATACTGGAAATCTTCAGCCTTATTTTTTTTTTAAAAAAAAAAAAGGGGGGGGAGAGCTTACATATGCAAAATCAGGAAGGTGGTCACATTTTTCTTATAAATGAAATTAAAATCTAGAATATATATTATAGATTTTGTTGATTTTTTAATTTATTTTTCTGGTTACTGAATTATTGCTGTGGTTCAGGAGCCACAAAATGAGAACTGGCATATCAAAAATCCCTGAGATTTCATTTTGAAACATGTAGGGGGTTTTTCTCTTTCTGATTGTTTCCCTCCAAAATGCAAATACATTATTATGTTTGCTATAGATTGACCTTGTAGAAACACCGAATTCAAAATTCAATATTCAATAAAGTGTAGTCTATTCTACTCATAGTTTGTTGAAAAAGGAATAGTGGTCTGACATACACATAGTGCTAAGATATATAATCCCATCACCACCACTTTGGCATTCAAGTAAATATAGACTGAAATCTTCCCACACTATTCAATAAAGCAGTTGTACTGTAATCTTTCCTTCCTATTGGAAGCATCCAGACATTCAAATGTCTAGAAAATTGAAGCAGACTTTAAGGTATAGGAAGCATAGCATGTCTGAATTATTTCTTCTTTTTCCAATTAAACTCCTGGATAATGAGGCTCTTTCTACTAATTTCTAAAAAAAAATCACTCTTTCTAATCTGCAAAGAAATTTTGTAGGCAGAGGCAAGAATCAATACACTTCTAATATCGGACAAAAACATAGCATAATATATTTGGAGAATTCTGATTCGAGAGGTTGAGATTTATAGAATTCACAGGCAGCTCCTTAGCTAATCATTGTCTCTGAAACTGTCTAGCCTGCTACAACTGTGGTGGGTTAAAATGGTGGGATACAAATAATATACTACACATGTCACCCTTTTGGGTCATCATTTTAGAGATATCCCCTTATTTAAACAGAGAAACAGAATGGACAAGGATGAGCAAAAAAAGCAGTGTGCATGTGTGTGTGTGTGTGGGGGGGGTGAGTTGTGACTTCCTGCTGAGTTCCCCACTGACTTTCCGTGGGAGAACCTATCACAGAGTGTTGGAAATGACAATCACATGACTTCCTTTCCCTTCACAGTGGGCAGGAAATTGGCTATTGCTGGGCACAGGACGGAACGATGGATTACAAAACTGGTTGAGAAATTGTTACAGAATATTGAAAATGAAACTGTGGTGATTGCAGCAGCAGCCTAGCAGTGCAACAACAGACAGTAGCACTGAACCAACCACAACTTCCCCAAATTTCATTCCATCAAGAGCTGTGTGTCCCAGATTTTGGACACATTCTGTACGTTAGCCTATTTGAGGTACTTCGGCTCAAAAATTGTTGATCTATAATGTTGATCTATTTTGCTAAGATAAAGATCACGACAATGAGAGTTTTAATAATATGTAGGAAAATTAGTATGCAAATAAAATATAAACATGTTAGTGTTAATCTTTATAATTTTCTCCCTACAAATTAGCATGTGCCTCCCAGAACTGCTCTATTTACATTAAACTGGGAATAAGTCTGATTATATCAGACTTACAGAGACTATATCCTGTATGAGTAGCTTCATTTGTTAACCTTGTAACTACCTTTGCCATCGTCATTTTTATGACTATTTATAAGAGTTGTAGCTGCTATTAAAGGAAGAAACAAAAAGAATGCAAGGTTATGCTTAAGGAGACTTTTCCCCCCCTTAAAACCACGTTAAAGCAATTATCTTGCCGGTATTTCAGGGTCTAAACTGCAGCAAGTGTGTAATGTGCTTGTTTTTAATGATTCATCCTTCTTCACTTCATTTTGTTCTAAACAGCTATATGCTCTCTAAATTTCTGAGTAAGAGACAGTTTTTACAGTTCCTAAATCTGGAAGTGTTGACTAATTATTGTTCTTATTAATAAGACCTTCATTGACATCTGCGAACTATTGGTGAGCAATGAGATGAAACGTTTCTCTCTACTTCTCTGTTGGCACTTGCCCTAGGGTTGGCAGTACGTCCTAATACTGAAACAGCTTGGGACTTAAATTATAATGGATTGTTTGGCTTTCATGCTAGTCACCTCAAGCCCAAAGGGGTTTTTTGTTTGTCTGTTTGTTTTCCATATTTAACCACGTAAGGGGAGAAAGCAATAATTGGGAGACCAAAGTAACTACAGTGCTATTTGCGTGTGTTTTATGTGGGTACTTTCTCCATCTCTGAGAGGTTACAGACAAAAACTACAGGTAGTCCTCGACTTTCTGAGCCCAAAATTTCTGCTGTTAAGTGAGACATTTGTTAAGTGAGTTATCTCCCATTTTACGGATGTCTTGCCACAGTTGTTAAATGAACCACTGCAGTTCGTACCGGTAAGTTAGTAACTTGGTTGTTAAGTGAGTCTGGCTTCCCCATTGACCTTGCTTGTAAGAAAGTTGCAAGAGGTGATCACATCACCCTGGGACACAGCAACGGTCATAAATATGAACCAGTTGCCTAGCATCTGAAATTTGATCACATGATCATAAGGATGCTGCAAAGATCGTAACTGTGAGAAATGGTCATAAGTCACTTTTTTTTATTGCCGTTGTAACTTTGAATGGTCACTAAATGAACTGTTGCAAGTTGAGGGCTACCTGTGCTTAGGCACTTGCCCTGTTTCATTCCTGGAATCTGGGAAGAGAGTCAGCTCTTACTTCAATCTCTGACTATTCTGTGTTTTTTCATTGCTTGGAAAATATATATATTTAGTACTCACATTGGAGATACAGATGGAATAACTTCACAGTGTCTGTTGGTTAGGAACACAATCAAATGTGTTAGAAACTACTAGGGGAGGAGACTTGCTTGCTTCCTTTTAAACAAATCAGACCTGGATTGATTTGCTGGTAGTTAAAAAATATTCTTTTCTTCTTTCATTGGTTTTACCAGATATCAAAAATGTCCTTCCCAACTCTAGGAGATGAGTTAAAATACAAAATCCTTCTGATGTCAACCCACTGTTGAACCCACCTAAAGTTGTTGTTAGTTGCGAAGTCATGTCCAACCCATCGCGACCCCACGAACAACATTCCTATAGGCCTTCCTGTCCTCTACCATCTTCTGGAGTCCATTTAAGCTCACGCCTACTGCTTCAGTGACTCCATCCAGCCACCTCATTCTCTATCGTCCCCTTCTTCTATTGCCTTCAATCTTTCCTAGCATTAGGCTCTTCTCCAGTGAGTCCTTCCTTCTCATTAGATGGCCAAAGTACTTGAGTCCACCTAAAGTGGTAATTCATAATCCGTTCACATTTAAGAACATTTGTTCATGCAAGTGGTAGCTGTTTAAGGCCTATCACATGCCTAACTTGTATGAGTGCACTTGTAGAGTGCAGAACAAATGTTTGAATTTGTAAAAAAAATTGCAGAGAAATAGAGGTGTGATTTCTTTGAATTTTGCCAGAAGTAAGTGAAATATTCAATCAGTTTCTCAAAGGAAATGTACTTCTCTGCAGTCATAGTAGGATGGCTCCTTAAAAAACAAAAAAGAAGACCAGAGGAATTATTTCATGTTGGCACCCCTTGGTATTTAACTGAAGTGGAAAAAGCCAAGAAGAATAGAGACCACTATTGATAAGTATGCAGCAAAAAGGCATTTGTTCATATTCCTTGATTAACTTGATATGCGCAAGGAAAACACAAGTACATATACAATGTACGATGCAAGCTACAATAAGTTCAGAAGAGTTATTTTTCTTTCATTAGATTGAATTGGAACTGGTTGAAATAATTCATGAGCTATCTCTGTCTAGCACCAACATGAATTCATTCAATTAATTTAATGTCAATCCCCATAAAATGGACATTATATCTATATGTAAAAATAGATTGTTGTTTTGGACATGAAAATTCTACCAGGATGTAATCACTGAGATTATAGCGGGATGCCAAAATAATAATAGCAAAATCACATATTCCAAATTGGAGGTAAGTGTGCAATTGAAAACTGCTTTCGGCACATGCTTTGCCCTTACTTCACTTTGTCATAAATTTATTCCAAACCAAACTAATCTTATTCAGGTCTAACTAAAGGACTCCTTGTTGTCATCGCTGAAAAAAAAATCAAATTACATAAAAATGCTATACTGTCTTTTAAGTTCACCCAACCTTTTCCATTTCCCTTACACACGTTCATTGATATGCCTTTAAGGTTAGAAATTTGTTCGCATTTAAGTCTTTTAAAGCTGTCCTATTTTATGAAGAGCTACAGTACATATTCTTAACCATCTTCTTTCTAATGGAGGAGGTGCTTCCCCCATCCCTTCTACATAACCAATAAAATAAAAAGAACTTTCTTTTTAATTTATCTGACTTTGATCAAGTATTAGAGTTTTGCTTCTGTACAAACTCTAGTTACGTGGTCAGCCAAGCTTGCTTTTTGTGACGTTTGTTTGTTCAGAGTATCAGTCCAGTATGTTTTTCTTTCTTTTTCCCAGAAATCCAATAATTACATTAATTGTAATTGCAAACAAGGATTATTTCTATCTATCTATCATTGCATCTTTGCAATGTGAGCCATTGAGCACCAGCTGAGTTATTCACAGAGATACAAAGTACCGAAGGAATAAAAAAGGAGCTCTCCAATTTTCCAGCTTATTTTGAAGTTGTTTGTTTTTATTCCAGATTATTATCAGCAACAATCCCTTGAGGAAATGTTTAATTAAGCAAAAAGATGCTGTGGAGTTTTTGTTCAATCACAGTGGCATGTTAGATAGCAAAAGTGTAGCTTCATATTTGCTTTCAATAATGTACATTTAAAACATGGGAAATAGAGATACATGAAGACATTTCTTATTTTCTTAGATAACCCAATGTTTCTGTGTACTGCTATAGGTTGTAGGAAATTCTCAGTAACGTACTAGGCTAAAGCACACTGACATCTCATTACCTTGCATATTACATTGTACAATGTGACTTTTGTTTACTGTCTGATGAACATGCACATAAATATGTGATATGCAAGTGGCCATGATGGTGGACTTCAAATGGTTTGTCCTTTGATACATGACTGTACATTGGGAACCATAGTGTGGGAAGAATCCAGAGAAAGAAATATTTTGGTAAATATTAAAAAGGCAGAATATATTTCCCCAAAGGCAGAATATATTTCCCCAAAGGATTTTAAAGGCAGAAACCAACCCCCCCCCCAAGTCTCTCTGCCCCAAACAGAAACCAAGTCTTCAGAAATGCAGATGTGATAATCTTGTCAGAAATATTGGAGTCAGGAAGCTGGGAATAGAAAGAAAGATCCCTAGAATCAACAATCCCTCACACAAAAAAATCCAAAAGTCATCAGCCACAGCCCCAGGATGTGACCTTTGGGACATAATAGGATTAGCCCACCACCATCAGAATACCAGAAAGGCACACTCAGACTCAGGTCAAAGTTCATGCCACAGGAACAACTCCAAACAAAAGGCTCCAGAGGGTATAAAAACCCACTCCCTATTACAAGTGGTCAGTGTTTTTTTCAGAGCCATCTTTCTGTCTGGCTCTCCTCTTCAATAAACTACAACCTTCTTTCTAAAGCAGTTGCCATGTTGTTTATTCCTGGCTTGGACTGGAGCCTGATGAAGATATTTCCTTCAACAATTGCATACTAGATAGCTTCATGTGTACCATTGTATGGATGCATATCCCAGGACTCTGAAATATCAATAGGAATCATATTTCAAAGTAGGATGGTTGGATGTTCATAGGCATGGATTCTAGGCTGGTTTGGAGGGTGATTTCAAGATTGGCTCAGAATAAAAAAGAGCTATTTTCTTATAATACTTGTATCAGAAAGTGGGGAGGAGTATGTGAGTTTATTACACCTCAAAGACATCCTTGTAACAAGACATACAATATGAAGCCTTTATGCTTGCAATGTCACATTTAAATTCCTAGATTTTATTGCTAAATTGCTAAATTTTAACCCAACAAGGTAACATCATCAGTGTGAGTGTATATGGCATTTGCAAACATAGGATATTAAAATGTCTGCAAAACATCCAACTATGCTCCGATATCAAGAAAAACTCATAGTTCAACCCTGAGCTACAGATATTCTTTTTCTAGTGAAATAATTTTTAAAATGAGGTTGAGGTGTGTTGAGGTGGTTGAGGTGTGTTGAGGTGGTTGAGGTGTGTTCAAAAAGGCATTCAAGAGTTCTGAGTATCACAAAGCTTCTCCCGGTATCAACATAATTTTTTCTCATATTTTAAAAGAAAAGGGGAGAATTGCAAATATGCAAATTAGCAGATATGTTATCCTGATCCAGTCATGAACCTTTTGTAAAGTAGATGTGTCTATGAAAGAAATGGGGCTTGGGTTGTAGGGTTGTAACACCACATCCAAAATTTTGCCTGTTTTGATTCCTCTTGCAAATGCTACTGCAACAAACATTAATGAGAGTGAGTTTATATATATATGTGAATATGACATGTATACTTCATGAGGTTTTTTTCTACTTAAGAAGAGTTGTTTTCTTGATGTACTTCCAAATTTATAGTAGCCATTTGTACTAAACTGTCATACTATTCAAGGAACTTGCAGTATAGTGTAGTTCTCTTCACATATACTTGTTCTGAAGAGGGAGAGTCATATATAAGGTTTTTCCCCTTTCTTTAGAAACAAACGTATATGTCCTCCTAGATAACATTGTCTGAGAATACAAACTTCTGCTTTAATTTTCAGAAGCGTTTTTCCATTTTAATAAAATTAAAAAAGGAAATAAGCTTCTAATAAAAACCACATCCAAAGAAGAAGAATCAAGAGAGGGTTGTTTTTTTTTACTTATTGCTGAAAAAGGATAAGTTTTTTTTCTCTCCTCTTTCTGAGAAATGACTATATTTATTTATTTATTTATTTATTTATTTTGATTTATATCCCGCCCTTCTCCCAACGGGACTCAGGGCGGCTCACAACATATTTAAAAACATAGACATATTTACAACCCCCACCAGATAAAACCAAATTAAACCAATATTTAAAGTTGTGCAGTTAAAATTATTCTTAAAAAACCCGATTTAAAAAACCCGATTTAAAATCCTCCCTAGGCCAGGCTATGAGACTATAATAAACAAAGTCTCATAGCATTAAATTTGTTTATGATTTCCAATATTGCGCTTTAAAGACAGCTAGGGAAAGAAATGCAGCAGTATTATTATTTACTCATTATACTTAGATTTGAAAAAAAGCATGTTTATGGATACCTCAAAACATTTATAATGCCCAAGAACATTGATTCACTTTTGTGCCTTTGAGTAAATCTTTTTTTTTTTTGGGATATGCTTTTTGAAAATGGTTCATCATTGTCTTTGTCTTATACCTGAGACAGTGTGATTGGCTCAAAGTCACCCAGTTGGTTTTCATGCCTAAAACTCAATTAGAAGTCCATCTTTTTAATACAGGCCCTTTAATTACTACACCAAACTGGTTCTTACCCTGGTTTTTGTAAAACACTACAAGGTGGGGACATAGGAGGTAAACATATTAAACATATTAAACTTATTTTAAAAAGTCTTAATGCCATGGGGTTTATAGGTAATAATCCATTAAAAAGGGAGATCCCAGACCAAGCCTGATATACTGGGTTCTTTTGGATGGGCAGAAGCCCCTTCGGAGTAAGCATTCCCAAAGACATTCAGGCTCTGACAGCCAACACACTGAATTGCAGTTGGAAGGCAAATATCAACCAGTGCAGTTCCAGAACCCTGGAATTCCCATCAGTACTTCATCTGCTCTATTTCATTAAGATTCTGATAAAGTATTTATTCGTATTTATCCTAATCATGATTAAATACAAGGTATTTGTGCTCGATACCTTTTGTTAATCTAGAACAGGGATGAGGAACCTTGGCCCTTTTATGACTTGTGGACTTCAACTTCCAGAATTCCTGAGCCAGCCATGGGAGTTGAAGTCCACAAGTCATAAAAGGGGCACGGTTGCCCACCGCTGATCTAGAGGATCATAAACAGTTGATAACAATAGCTGCATGCTAATCTCTGCAGCTTTACCTGGTAACTACAGAAGAATGTTTATCCTTAATCCCCTTCTCTTATGTTCTTGACACTATCTCTTCCAGCATCAGTTCATTGCCAGTAGCCATGCTAAGAACAAAAGTAGACAGGCAGCTTCTCCTCCTTTTGACATTCTAATTCAGAGCCTTGTTTCATTAGAAGATAATAAAAAATTAATTTTTCAATGACTGTTAACTTTTAATGTAACATTTTTGTCTTGGAATGCCTTCTTACCTTTTTTACGATTCTTCTCCAACACTTCTAACAAAGTTAGCTGATGGCCAACCCAAAGATATTGTCCGGTACCTCCTTTACAAACCTTTTCAGTGTCACCTATCAATAATCAGTTAATCTGTTAGAAACCACTTTTCCCCAAAGCTCCATAAAGTGCACTTGGAAGGGATCATCTAGATCTGTGTTTCTCAACCTCAACAAATTTCATTTCTACAGACTTCAACTTCCAGAATTCTCTAACCAGGAAACACTGATCTAAACTTTTGACTCCAACTGAACACTCCTTTCAATAATCCAAATTGAAGCAGCCATGACAAATTGTTTTTAGCCTCTGCTGAGCTTTTTGTATAAATTGCTCGACCATCAGGGTGCTGTTCTTGTTGTTTTTTCCCCATCACATTCAATTAGAATTCCTCTTTTTAACAAATACATTATTCTCAATTCTGCAAGCTAGCATATTTTTTTTTAAAAAAACAGATCTTCCGCATTGTATCTTTGAGTATTTGAGTATCACCATGTTCCTCTATTTCAATCATCCTCGGTATAACTTTGTTCAGAGTTACAGTTGCCATTTTAATTTATCACAAAAGCGAGATATAATTCCTTGCAATTCAAAAGTATTTGGTTTGCTCCTGAGACCATAAGTGAGAAACAGTGTGATTATTTAAGTATATCTCTTAGAGTTATTTGTTAAATTCTAGGGTAGTATATTTCCATACATGTTTTTATTAACATAGGCCATAAACACACACAAACACACCAGTTTCGATGTGTCTTTGTTCTGAGAGTCCTGCGTATTCATTATCAGCAGAAACATGCCAATCAACTTTCATTCTAATCATTTTCATTGTTGCTGAGCCAAGCTTTTTAACAAGATTATACAGCAATGATTGCCTCTTATATGTCAACACATACACAGAATTCTTCCATTTCCTTGAAATATTGTTACCTCAATTTATTATGAAAGTATTGCAAGGTGCTGGTAGCATGCAAAACAGCATTTAGTTTCATTTTTCTTTTCTCTCTCAATGTCTCACATGAACACAGAAGCTTTCTACTTTTAGATCCAACTATCCCTTTTTTTGGAAATAGATAGAAGGGAGAGATAGACAGATCACTTTTAGCACTGGCTCTCCCTATTGTTGTGAGATAAAAGACAAACCAAACAACAAGCTTCAAGGATCAAGGATAAGTAGCTCACTGCTGGCTGACAAAGCAAATCATCCCTCTAAATCTTACTATACCAGAGGAGAGTTGAAGGACAAGCCCTTGAGAGACTTCAATAGCACAAGACGATTTGGCCAACAGCCCATCTTCTGGGGCCTTTATTTCTATGAGGTAAAGGAAAGGAAGGCAGTCAGCAAATGCCTGATGAATTAGTGGTAGGAGGCTGGTTTACCACATCTATTTTACTATCCTTAACAATTCCCTACAAAACAAAAACTTCAAAAAGTACTGAAAATTTGACCCTTGCATCCTGGTGATGGCAGCACAACACTGCCACATTCCTGGTCACCCAACTGTAAAAGCCAAGTGTGAGTTCTGACTTTTTCTCTCTGCACTTCTTGGTATAATGTAAGTATAATGGTTATTGTCATATTTAATGAAAACTGTGTTACATCATGCAACACCTGTAACTTGAGAGTTTTTTGTAACCAACAAAGGAGAATATTTGTAGCTTAGAGTTGAAATGAGGGGTCAAGAAGCAATGTTGTTGTTGTTAATTGCGAAGTCGTGTCCGACCCATTGCGACCCATGGACAACCTTCTTCCAGGCCTTCCTGTCCTCTACCATTTTCTGGAGTCCATTTAAGCTCACGCCTACTGCTTCAGTGACTCCATCCAGCCACCTCATTCTCTGTCGTCCCCTTCTTCTATTGCCCTCAATCTTTCCCAGCATTAGGCTCTTCTCCAGTGAGTCCTTCTCATCTAGAAACAATAGATGGAAACTAATCAAGGAGAGAAGCAACCTAGAACTGAGAATAAATTTCCTGACAGTTAGAACAATTAATCAGTGGAACAACCTGCCTCCAGAAGTTGTGAATGCTCCAACACTGGAAGTTTTTAAGGAGAGACTTTTTTTAAAAAAAATCTACCTAATGTAACTCAAACGATTGTGACAAGGTAGTATGATATGAAGGGATTTAGTAAATTAATAGTTGGAGATGAAAATTGTGAAGCTATGCTTTCCACGGTACTGAGAAGGTTGTGGAATCCACATGTATCCTGTGGTGCTGAAGGTTATGAAGATGAACGCTTTGGTGATCCTCAATGACAAATTCACTACATCACCACAAATAAGCAAGCAACCTATTCTATAGCTTTAATAGAGAGAAGAATAAGAATAAGAAGAATATAACCTATCCAACTGCAACTATTTCCAATTTCTGCCAGAGCCAACCCTTTGAGTAAAAGTTATGTACTTTAGTAGGGTGGTGCAGTGTTTCAAATTTAATTTGGAAGAGGTGCCTCTAGGACAGGGGTGTCCAAACCTTTTTCAAAGAGGGCCAGATTGGATGAAGTGAACGTGCTGGAGGGCCGAACATTTTTCCGAACATTCTTTGAACCATTACAATTAAATGCAAATGAATTATTTTATGCCTCTTTCCTCTCCCTCTCTTTCCTCTTTCTCTCTCTCTCTCTTTCCTTTCCCTTTCCTCTCCCCTCTCTCTCTTTCTCTTTCCTCTCCCCC
>NW_015388860.1:146649-172985 GCF_001527695.2 Protobothrops mucrosquamatus
ATTACAATTAAATGCAAATGAATTATTTTATGCCTCTTTCCTCTCCCTCTCTTTCCTCTTTCTCTCTCTCTCTCTTTCCTTTCCCTTTCCTCTCCCCTCTCTCTCTTTCTCTTTCCTCTCCCCCTCTTTCTCTTTCCTCTCTCTCTTTCTCTTTCCTCTTTCTCTCTTTCTCTTTCCTCTAACTTTCTCTCTTTCCTCTCTTTCTCCTTTCTTTCCTCTTTTCTTCTTTCCTCTTTCCTTCCTTTCTCTTTCCTTTCTCTTTCCTCTCTCTTTCCTTTATTTCTCTTTCCTCTTTCTCTTCTCTTTCCTCTTTCTTTCCTCTCTCTTTTCTCAATCTTTTTTCTTTCCTCTTTTTCTCTTTCCTCTCCCCCTCGCTTTCTTTCTCTCTTTCCTTTCTCTTTCCTCTCCTTTCTCTCCCTCTTTCCTCTTTTCCTCTTTCCTCTTTTTTCTTTCTCTTTCCTCTTTCTCTCTTTCCTCTCTTTCTCTTCTTTCTTTCCTCTCCCTTTCCTCTCTTCTCTTTCTCTTTCCTTTCTCTCTTTCTCTTTCCTTTCTCTTTCTCAATCTTTTTTCTCTTTTCTCTTTCCTCTCCCTCTTTCTTTCTTTCTTTTCTCTCCCTTTCCTCTCCCTTTCTCTTTCCTCTTTTTCTTTCTTTCCTTTCTTTCCTCTTTCTCTTTTTCCTCTCTCTTTCTCTCTCTTTCTCTTTCCCTCTTTCCTCTCTTCTCTTTCTCTTTCCTCTTTCTTTCTCTTCCTTTCCTCTTTCCTTTCTTTCCTCTCTTCTTTCTCTTTCCTCTAACTTTCTCTCTTTCCTCTCTTTCTCCTCTTTTCTTCTCTTTCTCTTTCCTCTTTCTCTCTTTCCTTTTTTCTCTCTTTCTTTCCTCTTTCTCTCTTTCTCTTTCCCTCTTTCTCTTTCTCTCTTTCCTTTTTCTCTTTTTCTCTCTTTTCTTTTTCTTTTTTTCCTCTTTCTCTTCTCTTCCTCTCTTTCCTCTAACTTTCTCTCTTTCTCCTCTTTCCTCTTTCTCTTTCCACTTTTTCTCTTTCCCTCTCTCCTCTCTCTTCTCTTTCTTTCCTCTTTCTCTCTCCCTCTCCCTCCAGGTTAGGAGAGAGAGAGAGAGAGAATGAAAGGCAGATGGCGCCGAACGGGCGGGGAGAGCAGGATGGAAGGTAGAAGCTCCCGCCCCCCCATCGCTTCTTCAGCCAAACAAGCAGGGAGGGGCAGGGAGGGGGAGCAGAACGGGAGGCAGCGGCTCCAGTGGCGGCGGCCCCATTGCGTCCTCAGCCAAACGGGCAGGGAGGGGGAGCAGGACGGGAGACAGTGGCTTTGGCGGCAGCCACTGCAGCATCGTCGGGGTCCCCGTCGCCGCCCCTGGCCCGGCCGCCGCCCCCACCGCATCCTCAGCCACTTCGCTGTCTTAAGAGGAGGGCGCCAAGGCCGGGTGCACCATGGGCGGCCGTGCCGGCAACGGGGAGTGCCGACAAGGGGGGGTCCTGATCGCCGCCAGCCCCGCCGCCCTCGCATCCCAAGGTCTCCTTCTCCTGCAGCAACGAGGGCAGCAGTTGCGGCTCCCTGAAAGTGCCCGAGGAAGGTGCCACCGATGGGGCCGAGGTGGGGCCGGGCGGCGGAGAGCCCTGTGGCAGCCAGGCGAGCTTCATGCCTGACTGCCATCCGGCCCGGGCTGGGGAGACATGTGGCCGGTTCGGCTTCCCGGGAAGCGATGCTCCCGCTGGCCGCCGCACCAGCCATGACTGCCGCCCAGCACGGGGAGACATGTGGCCGCCTCGGCTACCCAGGGAGCGGCCCAAGCAGAGTCTCGCGAGGGATGCAAAATGAGATCAGCCGCTGCCTATTGGTCGAAGGAGACCCCGCCAATAAACTTTCTGATAGGGAGGGCCGTGGGAGGGCCGCATTTATATAAAGCAGGGAGGGCTGTTCGAGGGCCGGATTAAACCGGAACGCGGGCTGCAAATGGCCCGCGGGCCGGACTTTGGACATGTCTGCTCTAGGAGGTGAGTGAGGTGGTTATCTTTGTCTCATTAAACCAGCCTTTTGCTCGATTCCTGGAAACAGAGGCAGCCACATTAATGGCTGCGTTTGTGCTCCCATGCACTCCACAGTACATGTTCCAAATCAGATTTATTGCAAGATACCAAGACACTGTGAGACAAGAAGGAGAGTTCACATCATACCATTTGTGGGANGCCCAAAATTTCTGCTGTTAAGTGAGACATTTGTTAAGTGAGTTATCTCCCATTTTACGGATGTCTTGCCACAGTTGTTAAATGAACCACTGCAGTTCGTACCGGTAAGTTAGTAACTTGGTTGTTAAGTGAGTCTGGCTTCCCCATTGACCTTGCTTGTAAGAAAGTTGCAAGAGGTGATCACATCACCCTGGGACACCACAACAGACATAAATATGAACCAGTTGCCCAGCATCTGAAATTTGATCACATGATCATAAGGATGCTGCAAAGATCGTAACTGTGAAAAATGGTCGTAAGTCACTTTTTTCATTGCTGTTGTAACTTTGAATGGTCACTAAATGAACTGTTGCAAGTTGAGGGCTACCTGTGCTTAGGCACTTGCCCTGTTTCATTCCTGGAATCTGGGAAGAGAGTCAGCTCTTACTTCAATCTCTGACTATTCTGTGTTTTTTCATTGCTTGGAAAATATATATATTTAGTACTCACATTGGAGATACAGATGGAATAACTTCACAGTGTCTGTTGGTTAGGAACACAATCAAATGTGTTAGAAACTACTAGGGGAGGAGACTTGCTTGCTTCCTTTTAAACAAATCATACCTGGATTGATTTGCAGGTAGTTAAAAATATTCTTTTCTACTTTCTTTGGTTTTACCAGATATCAAAAATGTCCTTCCCAACTCTAGGAGATGAGTTAAAATACAAACTCCTTCTGATGTCAACCCACTGTTGAGCCCACCTAAAGTTGTTGTTGTTAGTTGCGAAGTCATGTCCGACCCATCGCGACCCTACGAACAACATTCCTATAGGCCTTCCTGTCCTCTACCATCTTCTGGAGTCCATTTAAGCTCATGCCTACTGCTTCAGTGACTCCATCCAGCCACCTCATTCTCTGTCGTCCCCTTCTTCTATTGCCTTCAATCTTTCCTAGCATTAGGCTCTTCTCCAGTGAGTCCTTCCTTCTCATTAGGTGGCCAAAGTACTTGAGTCCACCTAAAGTGGTAATTCATAATCCCTTCACATTTAAGAACATTTGTTCATGCAAGTGGTAGCTGTTTAAGGCCTATCACTTGCCTAACGTATAATGTAGAGTGCAGAACAAATGTTTGAATTTGTAAACAAAATTGCAGAGAAATAGAGGTGTGATTTCTTTGAATTTTGCCAGAAGTAAGTGAAATATTCAATCAGTTTCTCAAAGGAAATGTACTTCTCTGCAGTCATAGCAGGATGGCTCCTTAAAAAACAAAAAAGAAGACCATCAGAGGAATTATTTCATGTTGGCACCCCTTGGTATTTAACTGAAGTGGAAAAAGCCAAGAAGAATAGAGACCACTATTGATAAGTATGCAGCAAAAGGGCATTTGTTCATATTCCTTGATTAACTTGATATGCGCAAGGAAAACACAAGTACATATACAATGTACGATGCAAGCTACAATAAGTTCGGAAAAGTTATTTTTCTTTCATTAGATTGAATTGGAACTGGTTGAAATAATTCATGAGCTATCTCTGTCTAGCACCAACATGAATTCATTCAATTAATTTAATGTCAATCCCTATAAAATGGACATTATATCTATATGTAAAAATAGATTGCTGTTTTGGACATGAAAATTCTACCAGGATGTAATCACTGGGATTATAGTGGGATGCCAAAATAATAATAGCAAAATCACATATTCCAAATTGGAGGTAAGTGTGCAATTGAAAACTGCTTTCGGCACATGCTTTGCCCTTACTTCACTTTGTCATAAATTTATTCCAAACCAAACTAATCTTATTCAGGTCTAACTAAAGGACTCCTTGCTGTCATCGCTGGGGAAAAAAATCAAATTACATAAAAATGCTATACTGTCTTTTAAGTTCACCCAACCTTTTCCATTTCCCTTACACACGTTCATTGATATGCCTTTAAGGTTAGAAATTTGTTCTCATTTAAGTCTTTTAAAGCTGTCCTATTTTATGAAGAGCTACAGTACATATTCTTAACCATCTTCTTTCTAATGGAGGAGGTGCTTCCCCCATCCCTTCTACATAACCAATAAAATAAAAAGAACTTTCTTTTTAATTTATCTGACTTTGATCAAGTATTAGAGTTTTGCTTCTGTACAAACTCTAGTTACGTGGTCAGCCAAGCTTGCTTTTTGTGACGTTTGTTTGTTCAGAGTATCAGTCCAGTATGTTTGTTTTCTTTTTCCCAGAAATCCAATAATTACATTAATTGTCATTGCAAACAAGGATTATTTCTATCTATCTATCATTGCATCTTTGCAATGTGAGCCATTGAGCACCAGCTGAGTTATTCACAGAGATACAAAGTACCGAAGGAATAAAAAAGGAGTTCTCCAATTTTCCAGCTTATTTTGAAGTTGTTTGTTTTTATTCCAGATTATTATCAGCAACAATCCCTTGAGGAAATGTTTAATTAAGCAAAAAGATGCTGTGGAGTTTTTGTTCAATCACAGTGGCATGTTAGATAGCAAAAGTGTAGCTTCATATTTGCTTTCAATAACGTACATTTAAAACATGGGAAATAGAAATACATGAAGACATTTCTTATTTTCTTAGATAACTCAATGTTTCTGTGTACTGCTATAGGTTGTAGGAAATTCTCAGTAATATTACATATTACATTGTACAATGTGACTTTTGTTTACTTTCTGATGAACATGCACATAAATATGTGATATGCAAGTGGCCATGATGGTGCACTTCAAATGGTTTGTCCTCTGATACATGACTGTACATTGGGAACCATAGTGTGGGAAGAATCCAGAGAAAGAAATATTTTAATAAATATTAAAAAGGCAGAATATATTTCCCCAAAGGCAGAATATATTTCCCCAAAGGATTTTAAAGGCAGAAACCAACCCCCCCCCCAAGTCTCTCTGCCCCAAATAGAAACCAAGTCTTCAGAAATGCAGATGTGATAATCTTGTCAGAAATATTGGAGTCAGGAAGCTGGGATTAGAAAGAAAGATCCCTAGAATCAACAATCCCTCACACAAAAAAATCCAAAAGTCATCAGCCACAGCCCCAGGATGTGACCTTTGGGACATAATAGGATTAGCCCACCACCATCAGAATACCAGAAAGGCACACTCAGACTCAGGTCAAAGTTCATGCCACAGGAACAACTCCAAACAAAAGGCTCCAGAGGGTATAAAAACCCACTCCCTATTACAAGTGGTCAGTTTTTTTTTCAGAGCCATCTTTCTGTCTGGCTCTCCTCTTCAATAAACTACAACCTTCTTTCTAAAGCAGTTGCCATGTTGTTTATTCCTGGCTTGGACTGGAGCCTGATGAAGATATTTCCTTCAACAATTGCATACTAGATAGCTTCATGTGTACCATTGTATGGATGCATATCCCAGGACTCTGAAATATCAATAGGAATCATATTTCAAAGTAGGATGGTTGGATGTTCATAGGCATGGATTCTAGGCTGGTTTGGAGGGTGATTTCAAGATTGGCTCAGAATAAAAAAAGAGCTATTTTCTTATAATACTTGTATCAGAAAGTGGGGAGGAGTATGTGAGTTTATTATACCTCAAAGACATCCTTGTAACAAGACATACAATATGAAGCCTTTATGCTTGCAATGTCACATTTAAATTCCTAGATTTTATTGCTAAATTGCTAAATTTTAACCCAACAAGGTAACATCATCAGTGTGAGTGTATATGGCATTTGCAAACATAGGATATTAAAATGTCTGCAAAACATCCAACTATGCTCCGATATCAAGAAAAACTCATAGTTCAACCCTGACCTACAGATATTCTTTTTCTAGTGAAATAATTTTTAAAATGAGGTTGAGGTGTGTTGAGGTGGTTGAGGTGTGTTGAGGTGGTTGAGGTGTGTTCAAAAAGGCATTCAAGAGTTCTGAGTATCACAAAGCTTCTCCCGGTATCAACATAATTTTTTTTCATATTTTAAAAGAAAAGGGGAGAATTGCAAATATGCAAATTAGCATATATGTTATCCTGATCCAGTCATGATCCTTTTGTAAAGTAGATGTGTCTATGAAAGAAATGGGGCTTGGGTTGTAGGGTTGTAACACCACATCCAAAATTTTGCCTGTTTTGATTCCTCTTGCAAATGCTACTGCAACAAACATTAATGAGAGTGAGTTTATATATATATGTGAATATGACATGTATACTTCATGAGGTTTTTTTCTACTTAAGAAGAGTTGTTTTCTTGATGTACTTCCAAATTTATAGTAGCCATTTGTACTAAACTGTCATACTGTTCAAGGAACTTGCAGTATAGTGTAGTTCTCTTCACATATACTTGTTCTGAAGAGGGAGAGTCATATATAAGGTTTTTCCCCTTTCTTTAGAAACAAACGTATATGTCCTCCTAGATAACATTGTCTGAGAATACAAACTTCTGCTTTAATTTTCAGAAGCGTTTTTCCATTTTAATAAAATTAAAAAAGGAAATAAGCTTCTAATAAAAACCACATCCAAAGAAGAAGAATCAAGAGAGGGTTGTTTTTTTTTTTTACTTATTGCTGAAAAAGGATAAGTTTTTTTTCTCTCCTCTTTCTGAGAAATGACTATAATAAACAAAGTCTCATAGCATTAAATTTGTTTATGATTTCCAATATTGCGCTTTAAAGACAGCTAGAGAAAGAAATGCAGCAGTATTATTATTTACTCATTATACTTAGATTTGAAAAAAAGCACGTTTATGGATACCTGAAAACATTTATAATGCCCAAGAACATTGATTCACTTTTGTGCCTTTGAGTAAATCTTTTTTTTTTTTGGGATAAGTTTTTTGAAAATGGTTCATCATTGTCTTTGTCTTATACCTGAGACAATGTGATTGGCTCAAAGTCACCCAGTTGGTTTTCATGCCTAAAACACAATTAGAAGTCCATCTTTTTAATACAGGCCCTTTAATTACTACACCAAACTGGTTCTTACCCTGGTTTTTGTAAAACACTACAAGGTGGAGACATAGGAGGTAAACATATTAAACATATTTTAAAAAGTCTTGATGCCATGGGGTTTATAGGTAATAATCCATTAAAAAGGGAGATCCCAGAGCAAGCCTGATATACTGAGTTGTTTTGGATGGGCAGAAGCCCCATCGGAGTAAGCATTCCCAAAGACATTCAGGCTCTGACAGCCAACACACTGAATTGCAGTTGGAAGGCAAATATCAACCAGCGCAGTTCCAGAACCCTGGAATTCCCATCAGTACTTCATCTGCTCTATTTCATTAAGATTCTGATAAAGTATTTATTCAGATTTATCCTAATCATGATTAAATACAAGGTATTTGTGCTCGATACCTTTTGTTAATCTAGAGCAGGGATGAGGAACCTTGGCCCTTTTATGACTTGTGGACTTCAACTTCCAGAATTCCTGAGCCAGCCATGGGAGTTGAAGTCCACAAGTCATAAAAGGGGCACGGTTGCCCACCGCTGATCTAGAGGATCATAGACAGTTGATAACAATAGCTGCATGCTAATCTCTGCAGCTTTACCTGGTAACTACAGAAGAATGTATATTCTTAATCCCCTTCTCTTATGTTCTTGACACTATTTCTTCTAGCATCAGTTCATTGCCAGTAGCCATGCTAAGAACAAAAGTAGACAGGCAGCTTCTCCTCCTTTTGACATTCTAATTCAGAGCCTTATTTCATTAGAAGATAATAAAAATAATAATTTTTCAATGACTGTTAACTTTTAATGTAACATTTTTGTCTTGGAATGCCTTCTTACCTTTTTTACGATTCTTCTCCAACACTTCTAACAAAGTTAGCTGATGGCCAACCCAAAGATATTGTCCGGTACCTCCTTTACAAACCTTTTCAGTGTCACCTATCAATAATCAGTTATGTTGAATTCTGGCACCTGTTAGAAACCACTTTTCCCCAAAGCTCCATAAAGTGCAGTTGGAAGAGATCATCTAGATCTGTGTTTCTCAACTTCAACAAATTTCATTTCTACAGACTTCAACTTCCAGAATTCTCTAACCAGGAAACACTGATCTAAACTTTTGACTCCAACTGAACATTCCTTTCAATAATCCAAATTGAAGCAGCCATGACAAATTGTTTTTTAGCCTCGGCTGAGCTTTTTGTATAAATTGCTCGACCATCAGGGTGCTGTTCTTGTTGTTTTTTTCCCATCACATTCAATTAGAATTCCTCTTTTTAACAAATACGTTATTCTCAATTCTGCAAGCTAGCATAATTTTTTTTAAAAAAACAGATCTTCCGCATTGTATCTTTGAGCATTTGAGTATCACCATGTTCCTCTATTTTAATCATCCTCAGTATAACTTTGTTCAGAGTTACAGTTGCCATTTTAATTTATCACAAAAGCAAGATATAATTCCTTGCAATTCAAAAGTATTTGGTTTGTTCCTGAGACCATAAGTGAGAAACAGTGTGATTATTTAAGTATATCTCTTAGAGTTATTTGTTAAATTCTAGGGTAGTATATTTCCATACATGTTTTTATTAACATAGGCCATAAACACACACAAACACACCAGTTTCGATGTGTCTTTGTTCTGAGAGTCCTGCGTATTCATTATCAGCAGAAACATGCGAATCAACTTTCATTCTGATCATTTTCATTGTTGCTGAGCCAAGCTTTTTAACAAGATTATACAGCAATGATTGCCTCTTATATGTCAACACATACACAAAATTCTTCCATTTCCTTGAAATATTGTTACCTCAATTTATTATGAAAGTATTGCAAGGTGCTGGTAGCATGCAAAACAGCATTTAGTTTCATTTTTCTTTTCTCTCTCAATGTCTCACACAAACACAGAAGCTTTCTACTTTTAGATCCAACTATCCCTTTTTTTGGAAATAGATAGAAGGAAGAGATAGACAGATCACTTTTAGCACTGGCTCTCCCTATTGTTGTGAGATAAAAGACAAACCAAACAACAAGCTTCAAGGATCAAGGATAAGTAGCTCACTGCTGGCTGACAAAGCAAATCATCCCTCTAAATCTTACTATACCAGAGGAGAGTTGAAGGACAAGCCCTTGAGAGACTTCAATAGCACAAGACGATTTGGCCAACAGCCCATCTTCTGGGGCCTTTATTTCTATGAGGTAAAGGAAAGGAAGGCAGTCAGCAAATGCCTGATGAATTAGTGGTAGGAGGCTGGTTTACCACATCTATTTTACTATCCTTAACAATTCCCTACAAAACAAAAACTTCAAAAAGTACTGAAAATTTGACCCTTGCATCCCGGTGATGGCAGCACAACACTGCCACATTCCTGGTCACCCAACTGTAAAAGCCAAGTGTGAGTTCTGACTTTTTCTCTCTGCACTTCTTGGTATAATGTAAGTATAATGGTAATTGTCATATTTAATGAAAACTGTGTTACATCATGCAACACCTATAACTTGAGAGTTTTTTTTTTAACCAACAAAGGAGAATATTTGTAGCTTAGAGTTGAAATGAGGGGTCAAGAAGCAATGTTGTTGTTGTTAGTTGCAAAGTCGTGTCTGACCCATCATGACCCCATGGACAACGTTTTTCCAGGCCTTCCTGTCCTCTACCATTTTCTGGAGTCCATTTAAGCTCACGCCTACTGCTTCAGTGACTCCATCCAGCCACCTCATTCTCTGTCGTCCCCTTCTTCTATTGCCCTCAATCTTTCCCAGCATTAGGCTCTTCTCCAGTGAGTCCTTCTCATCTAGAAACAATAGATGGAAACTAATCAAGGAGAGAAGCAACCTAGAACTGAGAATAAATTTCCTGACAGTTAGAACAATTAATCAGTGGAACAACCTGCCTCCAGAAGTTGTGAATGCTCCAACACTGGAAGTTTTTAAGGAGAGACTTTTTTTAAAAAAAATCTACCTAATGTAACTCAAATGATTGTGACAAGGTAGTATGATATGAAGGGATTTAGTAAATTAATAGTTGGAGATGAAAATTGTGAAGCTATGCTTTCCACGGTACTGAGAAAGTTGTGGAATCCACATGCATCCTGTGGTGCTGAAGGTTATGAAGATGAACGCTTTGGTGATCCTCAATGACAAATTCACTACATCACCACAAATAAGCAAGCAACCTATTCTATAGCTTTAATAGAGAGAAGAATAAGAATAAGAAGAATATAACCTATCCAACTGCAACTATTTCCAATTTCTGCCAGAGCCAACCCTTTGAGTAAAAGTTATGTACTTTAGTAGGGTGGTGCAGTGTTTCAAATTTAATTTGGAAGAGGTGCCTCTAGTCTAGGAGGTGAGTGAGGTGGTTATCTTTGTCTCATTAAACCAGCCTTTTGCTCGATTCCTGGAAACAGAGGCAGCCACATTAATGGCTGCGTTTGTGCTCCCATGCACTCCACAGTACATGTTCCAAATCAGATTTATTGCAAGATACCAAGACACTGTGAGACAAGAAGGAGAGTTCACATCATACCATTTGTGGGAAAATCCATTTTCTTCTTCGTTACTGTAAGGATTATAGAGGCACAGTGAAGCTTGGAATGTTGGTGGTAGCAGATAATAATATTGACCCTATTAATAACTGCAATATATTTTGATGCTTTGATGCTCTGTTGCCTGGTTTCACAATATTAATGTTCCACTACACAACAAGCAAAAGCCAAGCTAAATGCTAGCTCTAAGCCATGAGGGAGAAGTAAATAAGTATAATGGGGCAAGTGATCCTAAGAATCACTTCCAGGCAAGCAGGTATAGAAAGCTCTTGTGCATTTATGTATTTTCCAGGGCTGCAATAGATTAAATGACTAATAGGCTAGAAATGACTAATGCTGGCATGTGGAAAAATACGTAGTGCTCTCTCTCTCTCTCTCTCTCTCTCTCTCTCTCTCTCTCTCTCTCTCTCTCTCTCTCTCTCTCTCTCTCTCTCTCTCTCTCTCTCTCTCTCTCAGTCCCTGTGTGTGTGTTTGTATGTGTGTGTTTGGAACTACAAATCTGATCCTAAAAAAAAGAGAGCTCGAAAAATCTGTCAACTGTTCCATTAATTTAGAATACCTGCCTCACTCATTTTTGTCTCCTATAAATTCCACTTGTTTTCTTTCTCTTTGTTTTCTGTATCACTGCGAGGTTAATGTAATGTGCCTCAAAGTGAAATAGGCCAGAAGTTTGCTCCTTTTCGGCTAAGGCTAAGCAGTGGAGTGAAGCTGATCACTGACAATTGATGACTACGGTTAACTTCTCTTCCGAGGTGGCCTTGCCATCAATCAGCATGAACCAGTTCCTTCAGATGGCAGATTCTAAAATGGCTCGTTTCTTTATCTGTGACCTCTTTTTCTGTGTACTATTAAAAATAATGAACAGAGAAAATGAGTTATTTGGATTTTTTCCCCCTTCAGGTAAAAAAAAAAGGGCTAAAGTTTTATCCTGTTTGTATCACTTAGCTTTCAAAAAAGACTGGCTATTCTTTACTTCATTAAAACACACTTTTAATATTCTACAAAAAAACCTCTGACCAAAACATCACAGATAAAAAGCTTCAGGATTTGGGGAAATATCTTTATTCTTTGGAACAGTTGGATAACAGCATTAGCTCTTGGAATTATGGGAAGGCGCTATCCATACAATAACAATGCTAATGGATTTCTGGGCCATGGAGATACCCATGGTGGTGCTTTATTCTGAATCCCCTGCTGGGCAATTCCATATTTAGATAAAATTTGTCAGCTTGCCTTTTTAAATAACAGAATTACTTGAAATGCTTGTGTCCTTACTACTGGTAATTTATAAATATGACAAATATTTCAAGTCAATGAGTTCTAACCTGAATCATCTCATCCTGATCTGTGGATATCTTTTCTGTGTGGTGTCCTGCAGATTTGTGGATGGCATGGAGATGATCTTCCATAAACTGTTTTATGCTTTGAGTCTGTGAAACAGGGGAAGTATTAGGAAGAGACTCATATTGGCTCCTCCCTGACTCCATGGGATGTAAAATGTATGAAAGGGAAAATACAATCAGGCCTTCAGTATTGTGTTATAATATAAAAGTATTGTCTGTTCCTTGATCTCATCAGTCTTTCCATTCCCACTGCTTTTTTGTCCACCTGTGATCATAATAGAATAACAGAGTTGAAACACACTTTGGAGGTCTTCTAGTCCAACCCCCTGCTCAAGCAGGAAACACTATACCATTTCAGACAAATGGTTATAGAAATAGAAGCCAGAAAGGGGGTCTTCTAGTCTAGTCCCCTGCTCAAGCAGGAGTACTTATACCATTTCAGATAAGTGACTGTCTAGTTTCTTCTTAAAAACCTCCAGTGATGGCACACCCATGATTTCTGGAGGCAAGCTGTTCCGCTGGTTAATTGTCCTCACTGTTAAGAAGTTTCTCCTTAATTCCAGGTTGCTTCTCTCTTTGATTAGTTTCCAACCATTGTTTCTTGTCCTGTCCTCTGGTGCCTTGGAGAATAATTTGACCCCCTCTTCTTTGTGGTAGCCCCTCAAATACTTGAATACTGCTATCATGTCACTCTTATTTCTTCTTTTCTTTAGACTAGTCAAACTCAGTTCCTGCACCTGTTCTTCATATGTTTTAGCTTTCAGTCTCCTAACCATCTTTGTTGATATTCTCTGCACTTTTTCTACAGTCTAACATCTTTTTTTATATCGTGATGACCAAAGCTGGATGCAATATTCTGAGAGTGATCTTACCAAGGCATTATAAAGTGGTATAGCATTTCATATGATCTTGATTCTATCCCTCTGTTAATGCAGCCTAGGACTGTGTTGGCTTTTTTGGTTCATGTTTAAGTGATTTTCCACTTAGGACTCTAAGATCCCTCTCACAGTTACTAGTTTTAAGCCAGATACCACCTAGTCCAGGGGTAGGCAACCTCGGCTCTTTTATGACTCATGGACTTCAACTCCCAGAATTCCTGAGTCAGCTATGCTGACTTAGGAATTCTGGGAGTTGAAGTCCATGAGTCATAAAAGAGCCGAGGTTGCCTACCCCTGACCTAGTCCATAACTGTCATTCTGTTTCTCTATTTAGGTTAAGAAATATTTCTGAAATGTTGACCTAGTTTCTAATTATATTATGTATTGTGCAACCTATAATAACTAGCCCTTATTCTCACAACTTTTATCATTTGCATGTATCTCTCTACAAACACATTTCATCCACTGAAACCTGGAAAAAAATCTTAATGTTTACCTTCTCTTAAACTCAACAACTCTATCAAACTTATTTGTTTAACCTGCTTGATTCCCAACTTAATCCTCCCACCTATTATTTGTCTTTCTTTGTGTATTTTCTGCTACCCTTCAGATCTCATACATGTCTTGAATGTTAATATAAAACTAATATTTTTAAGCATTTTGTTGCATTCCTCATTCCTCACAATTCCTGCTAATGTGGTATTTATCTTTGTTCTGCCTATCAGGCTGAGATAGTCAAGTTACAGTAAATAATATTAAGTAATGTTATAAACTATCAAGCAGTCAAACAGTGGGCTTCAAGCATTTAGAAATTAATAAGGTGCTGACACAAACTGTCATGGGGTTTATTAAAAGACATTGAAGTATGATATTTCTTTCTCCAACATCATGAATACTGACAAAGGGATGGTATATAATTAGATTTTAGAAAGGCAATTGATAAAGTAAATTGCAGCCTCCTTTGTGTTGAATGGAACAATGTGGGATAGATGACCATCTCACTACAAGATAGATTCTAGATGAACTGAACAAGCACAGCCAAAACATAGTCTTAAATGGGTCTATATTCACATGGAAAGGTGTATACAGTGTACTTCAGTGTTCTGTTCAGGGCCCATTGTTCTTCATAAATGACTTAGATGACAAAATAGAAGAAATGTTTATAAAATATGCAGATGCCATAAAGCTGGGAAGATTGCTAGGAAAACATGTTCAAAGTTAAACATAGTGTAGTTTGGGGCTGCATCCATAGACATATGGTGTCAAGATCACAGCAAGTTATAGTATTACTCTATGGGAAAAATACAATTCAGCCACATCTTTAAAATATTGATGATAATATGCCATCAAGTCAATGTCAACTGTTAATTTTTTTCCATAATGACCTCTTGCCATCACAGTACTTCAGATCTCCTGTCATTACACCATCGCTGCTGTAATTAAATTCATCCACCTTGCTGTTGTTGTCCTCTTCTTTTCTTTCCTTTCACTTTTCCCAGTGTTATAGATTTTCCAAGAGAAGTAGATATTCATATTATATGTTTAACATATGATAATTTGAAAATGGTAATTTGTGTCTCAAATAAGAGCTATCTGACTGTTCTTTCCAAGGCCTTCAGTGCTACCCTACCAAGGGCTATTTGTGCTGTCCTGCTCGCTCTCTCTCTCTCTCTCTCTCTCACACACACACACACACACACCCACACCCACACCCACACACACACACGTGCACACGCACGCACACACACACACCACGGGTGTTAGGAGTCTTTATTAAGGCAATTCCCAGTGCCAGCACCAATTCAACTCCAATGAGTTCTACAGGCTACTCAAAAGAAGTCAACACTAGTCTTCAAGGCAAAGGCAAGTCCAGTCCACTAGGCAAAAGCAAGTCCCCAAGGCAAAGGCAAGTCCACAGGGCAGGGCAACTCCACAGTTGAAGAGACATAATCCAAAGTTCAAGGCAAGAAGGCAAGAAGACACAACAAGGAAATGATAAATAACTGCATCCTGGTGCAGCTCATCAAGAGGGACAAGGTTGCCTCCTCAAAGGTAGCCTGGCTGACCTTTGTTATACATGTTATACCAGCCTCCTCTCATCCTTACGTGCTCTCAGATCTGGAGGAGGCAGTTCTTCTTCATCTCGAATGACCAGTTGCAGCTATGTGCCCTCTCCACCCGAATCCTCTGGGCTTCCCAGATGCAGCTGTGCCTCTCCTTCTCTAGATTAGCCAGCTGCTCATCTGGTTGCTCCCATATGTTTGGCCCTTCCATTCCTGGCTCATACTCCTCAGCTGCCAGCTGATCCTCTCCAAACTAGCATCTGGAGAGCCTTCTGAAGAAATGTCCAGGGGAGTCATCACACTATCAGTGGTTTATTTCTTGACTGTTCCTTTAGTGTAGACAGTCAATCCTAAGAGGCAGAAGGCATCCGCCATTGCAATATCTAAGCATGATTGCTGCATTTGTTGTTGTTAGTTTGGTTTTCTTTGTATTTAATTTTAGTACCATTTTTTTTCACTCTGCTTTTTGACTTTCATTAATAGAGCTTCTAATTCATTGCACTTTCAGCTTCAGAGTAGCATAACATAGATTATTGAAGTTTATTCCTTCAATTTAAAACCACATTCATCTTCCAGTATCATCTGTTTAATCTCTAGATGTCTGCTCTTTCTTTGCTGCCTATGTAGTTGCATTATGGCAGCTGGATAATTGATAACTACTTTTTTTAAAAAAATAAAATAAAACTTTCACCCATCCTTACCATTTGATCATATTCTTACAGTATGTGCTACTCCTTTTATTGAAGTCTGCAATACCCTGGACTTTGTTGCTTACTGTACGCTTAGTTCATCCTAAAAATTCAAATTGCAGATTATAAGCAATACAATAGGGGGAAAAGTCTGACTTACTTTAATCAGAGTTAATTGAGCCATTGGTAGAATAGTTAAGGCTGAAGTACATTGACATATCCTTTGCCAGACAGTTAATTGGCAAGGTGGAAATGAGGACAAAGAGACCTTGGCACCTCTCCATCCTTTTCTGAGACAATATATAAACAGTTTTCCTGCCAATGTATGTAGTATAAGATATATTTTAGAAACCCTTGGCCTTAGGGACCTGATTTATGAAGCACTTTCTGATGAGTGTGACTATATTGATATGCTTGCCTTGACGTTGGCCTCTTCTTGTGAATCTACAGTATATCTACTTAATCTCCTGGTGATCCTATGCATAAAGTATAAAATGAATACAACTCTGTAATTTTTCTTTGAATTTTCATTTTCGGCTTAGTGCCCTGCCATCTTTTCTTTCATGGTCTCTGCCTTTTAGTCTCTGCCTGTTAAAGGCTGTGACTTTTTGTTCTTTGTTATTTTACTTATATCTATTGGTAGGTTGTGGCGCAGTGGATCAGTGGTTAAGATTCTGTGCTTGTTAGCTAGAAAGCCAGCAGCCCATGTTTGAGAGACAAGCTCCACATGACGAACTGAGCTCCCATACTCACCCTAGCTTCTGCCAACCTAGCAATTCAAAAGAATGCAAATGCAAGTAGATAAATAGGTACCACTTTGGTGGGAAGATAATGGCACTCCATGATGTTAGGCTGGTCACACGACTGTGGAAATGTTTTTGAACAGTGCTGGCTCAATGGCCGTGAAACAGATGAGCACCGCCTCCTGTAAGTCAGCAACAACTAATGGAGTAAAATCCACAGGGACTCCTTTACTTTTTTATTGGTATGTTTAGCTGTCATTTATAACCCACAGCTATATTTGTGTTGTGTTGTTTTGATTTTGTGTGTGTATGAGAGAGAGAGAGAAAGAAGAGAGAGACAGAGAGATTTCCATCTCTGGCACATCCTAGTTATGCAGTATTGCCAGTATTGACACTTCATTCCTTAAAGTCTCCGCTTGTCTGGAGAAATAGATGCAGAAATGTGTGTATGTGAGTGGACTTGTGTGTGGACTTGTGCGTACAGGCATACAGCCCTAAGAACCTGTTCCAAATTTTTTCATCAATCTGTAATGAAGTAACAGAGCTGCTATTCATAAATACATAAGTACGTGGGAAATAGTGTATATGGAGGGTTTTAATTTCCTTTGCTAGGTTGCCAGAAGAAAGAGATAAGGAACAATAAAACAAATCTATATCCATCACATGGTTTAAAAGTCAGGCTCTTTGTTTAAAATTCATGGCTAGAAATGGGAGCTGTCCATTTCAGGGTTTTATATTCAGATAAAAAGAGGGCCGCGTGAACAAAACACACTAACAGGATAAAAGGTTGTGGAAAAATCCTGTTATTTACTGGAATTCAAGAATGCAGAATCCATTGAAACTCCAACTCTGGGGGACAGGGAGAATCATCCAGAAGTGCCAACTAACTGTCACTCTTAATTATTTGGCAAACAGATGTTGCAGTTGGTGTTGGCAGGACTGTCACTGTTTGTTGTCCTTAGTGGAGAACTTTTGAACTAAGCAAACAAAATGAAAGATTCAGCCTGGAACCTTCTAGATGCAAATTCATATTGCAAGCTCACAACTAAACTTGGAGGACAAGTGAGGCATATGGATTGAATGGAGGCAAAGTTGGGGACTGGTAGGTAAGCATACCGGCATCCTTCCTAATGGAATAAAAACCAGTCCTTGGCTTTCCGTTACATACAGCATTTTAGAGGTCTAACTACAGATTTGGAGTCAGTTACCAGGATGGTCTTAGACTGCAGTCAATCAGCTCTAACCACATAAAGACTGGCTGCTCCATTAAGGCAATAGTTAGTACGATGCAGAAATTTGCATATGTGAACACATGATGCAAATTAAGAATGGACTAGGAAAACAAAATGTACTTGGCAAGGCTGAAGGAAATAGAAGGGGGAAAAACAGTGGGTTCAGAACCAAATAAATTAGTGGAATGTCCTTGGGAAAGTTATCACTAAAACAGATTGAGATGTCAAAGATAATTCATGCAATCATCAGGACTGACCACTAGCAGTAAGACGACATGATGAAAACTCCATAAGTTCACAACACATGGACAAACAGCCATAATTCCAACTAGGAAATTGAGAATTCTAGATCAAGCCAAATCCCAAAACACTAGAGCAGTGATTCTCAACCTGTGGGTCGGGACCCCATTTGGGGTCGATTGACCATTTCATGGGGGGTCGCCAAGCAAGGCTGTCCGCCATTTTTTTGTCCGCCATTTTTTTCCCCTTTTCCGGCGGGTGCCTTACCTCCCTTGGGCTGGGCCAGCTGGTGGTCGGCCTGCTCCGTCTCTGCCGCTTGCCAGCTACGCCTCAGCCGGCGCAGGGGGAGGAACCACGCATGCGCGGCGCTCCCAGGCAGGGAAAGTCCTCGACTTACGACCGGTTGGGTAGTCCTCGACTTACGACCGGTTTAGTCCTCGACTTACGACCAGTTGGGGTCGCGGTATTACAAAGGTTGAGAACCACTGCACTAGAGAGTCCCTAGAGGCCTGGCACTTGGACAAATCAGACCCCAGCAGGCACATAGAGATAAACAACATCTACTTAGCATTCAAAAAGAGATAATCGAACAGCCAAAAAGGAAACAAAAAGACCAAAAGACCTCCTCACCAATCAACACCCAGTTCAGCAGAGATTGACACCAAGATTAACATTAGACTAACAATCAAGAAGTTAGCAATACTGCAATCAAGGAACTACCAACTCAGAAAAACAATCTATTAATGAACAGCAGCCTAATCAAGGAATCACCAAGAACACTCCCACCAACACTGACAAGGCATATCAGTAGTATGTTAATAGAAAGCAAATTCTATTCCCTCAGGCACAAATGATGTTACCTAGTTTGGTAATGAAATGTCTGCCAAAAAAAAAAAAAAAAGTTCAGACAGCACCAAGGTTCAACCCTGAGTTACAAATAGTTTATCAGTCAAACAGATCTGATCAATCTAGTTTGATGCTCAACTGACAGTAATACTTAACAGAATAACAAAGTTGGAAGGGACTCTGGAGGTCTTCTAGTCCAACTTCCTGCTCAAGCAGGAGACCCTATACCATTTTTAACAAATGGTTGTCCAATCTCCAATGCTGAAGCACCCAACAACTTCTGAAGGCAAATCGTTCCACTGGTTGATTGTTCTCAATGTTAGGAAATTTCCCTTTAGTTCTAGGTTGCTTGTCTCTTCATTCAGTTCCCATCCATTGCTTTTTATCTTGCCTTCTGGTGTTTTGGAAAATAGGTTGACTCACTCTTCTGTGTGGCAGCTCCTCAAATATTAGAACACTGCTATCATGTCACCCCTAGTGCTTCTTTTCACTAGATCACCTAATCCCCTAACCAGCCTTGGTTAATCTTGAAAAGTGTAGAAGGGTCACTTCTGGAAAATACATGGATTTTATAATACAAAATTCAAGACATCCCAGGATGTCAGGCAACATTGGGAAACTGTAGAAAATATCTTTAAAGAACCACTATTTTGAATTGAGTCTAGAAATGGACTGACAACAGTAGAGCTGGCATATTGACATAATGGGTTCATATTAGCTAGTCCCACTGAGAAGTCTAGCTGCTCAATTTTGAACTAACTAAAGTTAGTGGACCATTCTCATAGGCAGTCCCTGTGTACAATGCATTGGGATAACCCAACTGGAAAATTACCAGTGTTGCAAGAGGGAGGTAAAGTGCAATGAGGCTTGTAAGATTGATATCATCTCCTTCAGGGTAACCCAGCTCAAAAAATAGACTCCACTGGAAGAAATGAACTATACTGAGATAGGCTACAATAGCAGAATCTTGCAAGCTTGGTTGCATTTTCTCTTCCCTATCTCCTTCTTATTTCCCAGGGAGTCAGGAAGGAGCCAGTCTTCATCTCTTCTTAACACTGCATTGTTTCTCAGAATTTAAAGGACGTTTTAGCTCTCTTTGCTTATATAACAGTTCCTTCCTATCTCCACCAAGATTATCTCCTTGATTGGCTACACAGGGTTATGAAAGTGATATCTGTTCCAGCCAAACTGAAATGCACCTAGAATATACAAAGCACCTTACTTCAAATCTACAGTCAAGAAGCAGGATGATAGGAGCATATTTGTTAAGACGCATGCCAGGAGTCACAAACATATATTGTTCTAAGGTTTGTCACAAACAATAAATTTCAAGATGGCCAGGATTGCTACTGCAATTATGATGTGTCGTAGGCTTCATAGTTAGCAGACTTCAAAAGAGTATTGATTTCCACCAATGCCAGCCTAAATTTAAGTACCTGCAATTTAAACTATCTTTTATGTAAGTGCATCCCCTCTAGTTAAATTAGATATCATTAGCAGACCAATTTTATAGCACAATTAATCCACTATTGCATACCTGGAATAAGGGCATTGCCTTTCTAAACAGTTTGGAGGCACAGTCTTCCTGCTAAATTATGGCAGCTGGCTGTTATTTTTAAAAGCATGCTCTGAGGATCATATTCTAAGGATGATGTTATAAGATTTATATAACTCCTCTTTTATTTCACTAATTATAGACAAATTCACATTGAATCTTGGTGTGATTGTTAGGAAAGGTGGACACCTGGGCATTCTAAATCAACAATCCTTTGCTCAGTTCAAGACTTTCAGATTGTGCCTTCTGTAAACCATGTATGGGATTTCTCCAACTTGTGCATTGTATGAACCCAGTTAATTGTGGTTTTTTTTTAAACAAGCAAGACCAACTGATCGCTTAGCCACTCTTTGTATTAAATCACAAATCATTCATTGCAAGACAAATCGCTTGGGTAATAACTTTAAATTTGCAATGCTTTTCAAAGACTGCCACAATCTGACATAATTTTGAAATAGACTATAGTTGGGATTCATGGTCAAAGATAGATCAGAAAGATAAACCCAACCAAGAGGACAAGCAGCAGCTACTGTAGATCAAAACGTTACAAGCAAGTACAGAGCTAAGTAGAAATTTGAGTTACAGGGTGGTAGCGGTGAATAGAGAGGGTCAAAGAAAAAATTAAGTAATGAGAGTAGACAATAATCATAGTACAAAGCAGTAGAATAACCAGTACGGTATCTTTATACTCAAAATAATTTATCAGTTCTTAGATCATTTCAAGATGCACTACAGCGGGGGTTCTCAACCTTGGCAACTTTTAAGACTTGTGGACTTCAACTCCCAGAATTCCTCAGCCAGCAAAGCTGACTGAGGAATTCTGGGAGTTGAAGTCCACAAGTCTTAAAGTTGCCAAGGTTGAGAACCCCTGCACTACAGCAAACCAGATCTCCCCCATCCTCTTTCTGTGTCTTTCAATTTTTTAGTTTCCAGATGTATGATTTGGTAAAATGTTAGAAAAGTCTTCAAGAAGTCTATGGTTCCTGGATTCCCTTCCCTTCCTCCTCCTTCTTCTGATAGGGACCCATTTCATCTCTTCCAGGTTCTCAAGAATTATAGTTAATGGTCTTGAAATCACTTCTACTAGTTCCTTCCTTACATTCAGAAGTAATTTGGCATTGGAGATTTAAATTTATTTAAATTATCGAAGTGTTCTTTTATGCTCTCACCAACCTTGAGCTGTTCCTCTTCCACTACTTGCATAAGGCTATCCAATCAGGAGTTTGTTTCTCTTCTGGGTAAAGACAGACATTAAACATGTGTTAAAACATTTTGCTTTCTTTCCATCATATGTTGCCAGATGACCTCTTCTCCTTTGATTTGCAATAGACCTACAACTTCTTTGTCTTTCTGTAACTTTAGTCTGAATTTGGCCCATATTCCTTTATGCCATTGAGAATTTTTTTAATGAATGTCCTGGTTAGACTGCAAGCACTCAGAACTATGAGGTATGAGCAATTAATGTACTTACCAAACAAGTAGAGAGCCAGGTGGTGCAGTGGCAAAGACATCAAGCTAGAAACCGGGAGACTGTGAATTCTAGTCCTGCCTTGGGCATAAAGCCAGCTGGTTGACCTTGAGGCAATCACTTTCTCTCAGCTATAGAATGGGGGCTATGGCAAACCACTTCTGAAAAATCTAACCAAGAAAACAGCAGGAACTTGCAGGCAGTCTCAGAGAACTGGGCACAATTAAAGAACAACAAGAAAAACAAACCAATAAGTTACATACTACATTAAACTGTGTGAACATTGGCATGGTATATTTGTAACAGTAATGCAATTTCATATGGCTTACTGTAGGAGCAGGAAACTGTGGCACTTCACATGTTGCTGTATGTCCAGTATCCTTACTATTGGGCACACCAGCTGAATGGTTGCGATATATAGCCTGGCATCATATAGAGATCCACAATTTCCCTAATCCAACTATAGGGTTTGGCATGCCCTATAGCTGGGGTCTCCAACCCCCAGTCTGTTGACCGGTACCACGCTGCAGCATGCCCACAACTGGGCCGCACAAACAAGCAAAGCCCCATCCACGGGATCCAGGCAGCACACAAAACCATGCACCCTCCAGTCCACAGAAATGCCTCTCTCCACGTAACTGGTCCCTGGTGCCCAAAAGGTTGGGGACCTCTGCCCTATAGTGTTCTGCCTGAATAAAGTTTTCAGATCATCCCCCCCCCCCAAGTGGAAACATCTCTACCCAAGTCTCAATTCAAAAGAGGGTTCCAAATGCAGACGTAAAACACTGGGCTCCCTTTGAGGATTAGAAAGATTTGTTGCTCGATTCAAAACTAAAGATCCTCAGAGTTAATTCCCTTTTGACTTTTACAGCAAGGGATGATTAAAGACCATCATCAGTGAATCCTGATGTGCCAAGGTATTTAGCATACATGCTTTTACTCCGTAGAGGTGCATAGCAATGAGCAATGTGTTTACTGTGGGCATAAATAATCTTCCTTGTCCCAGATAACTAGAAAAAGAATTGTACCTGAGACCTTAACGTGACTCCCATTTCCTTCCATTCCTGAGTTGATCAAGATAAAAGTGAAAGAAACGCATATAGAATTTTAGCCTTTGGAATGCAATGCCATTAAATGATGTCAGGCATCCTTCTTTCACCCCGGAGTATTTAATGTTAAACTACCAGATGAACTTCACATTTATATCATTGCCACCAGTAGTTCAATCATAATTTATTCTCATATATTTTATACAACCCATAAATCTATCTGTAATGGTTTTAAAATAGTGTTTCAATGGGATTTCTCAGCGGTCTATTGCTGTGAATATCAGCAGTAGCCCGAAAGAATGCTTGCTGAGTGCTATAGATCATTTATGTGCAAGGTGCATCTGGAGGGAAGTGATTGCTATGTTCAGCTTAATCCATGCTCTAACTTCACATATGGCACTGCTGAGAACCACCAGGGAGGGCTAATATCCTGCATGAATAAAGTATGCAATTTAGAATACTCTCTTGGCTTCTCTATTCTACGAAATAATTTTTCGGACTGCAGATAGATAAAGATAGATAAAGTGTAATTGAAAGTATGTGTGAGGAGGAAAGTATTTAAATAATCTAATGTGCAGAGGTTAATTAATCTAAATCAAACTAAATGCCTCTGGAGCAAAAGCCCTGATTCTTGTCCAATGGTTGGTGTTTGGTTTCTTCTAAACCTGGAATTTCCAGTTTGGGATTTTGGTTGATTACCTTCTAAGTCGTATAATTCATGACCATAATAATCTCAATATAAGACACCAATTTTCATGTATTAGTGAGCCATCTGGATATCTGGATGAACCTCATTCCAGGCAGAAATATCTACATATTTCAGGAATATAGTAAGATATAGGATCAGTGTTAAAAGCAGGATTATCTACTGTAAAATTTGATTAGAGGTCTGGTTATACATGCATATGTCCATACATGCTTATATATGTAGTTTTCGGTAATCATCTAAGTATTCTCAAGAGGCTAATTCTCTATGTTTTAAACAGAAAACAGATCAGTCTGCACCCTGGCCATGTTTTTACCAATTTCAAATCTTGATCCTATTCTTGACAATAGCTTTATAAGACAGATACCCTTCTCAGTGATAACAGAATTGAAATAGGAATTGAATAGTTTTATCTTTTGTTTCTTAATTATTAGCAGTGTGTTATTTTCAGTGAACTGTTTGTATACTGATAATTTTTTTCTTTCTTCTAGTTTAATCATAGCTAAAGAAAACCTTGTTCTTGTTAGCATGCTTTACCAAATTCAATTCATTAAGCTTAAGCTTTTCTGAATATTCCTAGAATACTTGTATGCATTCTCTCTCTCTCTCTCTTCTCTCTCTTTCTCTTCTCCCCTCCTTCCTGTGTGTCTGTGTGTGGTGTGTTTATCTCACTCCGTGTTTGTGTATATGTATATTATTTATACTTTTTCTTGCAGCTTTCTCATACTCTTGCTTGTTTTGGCATGCAAACTGTCTAATGAAGTGTGCATGAACCTGTTTGACAGGGAATGTATTGAAATGCCAGCTACCAGCTATTCTGTGTACCAACATTAAGCTGCAATACACTACAAGCCCACTGAATACAGTTGCAGTTAGTTGTGAGTGTAGTAATACCTGAGTTCTGAAAGGTTAATGATATGAGATATGGACCTACTCAAATTTGTTTCTAAAATAATTGCCCACAGTAATAATGAAGAAGAATGGCTATTCCCAGATAGATTATATGTATCATTGTTCCCATGAGAAGTAAAGATAAATAAACATAGAGAGGATAAAAAAAAACAATCTTATTCACTTATTTGATTTCTCAGAGAGGCAGAAACCATTTAAATAAGATAAAGTTGATAAAAATATTAATAAGTAAGCTTAATAACAATTACATATGTAAAAGGGAAGACAATGTAATGTCATGTAATACAGCATCATTGCATCATCATTTAGAAGGCTACTAGATCAGGGGTGTCAAACTCGCAACGTCATGTGACGTGTTGAGACGTATCTTGACTTTTTTTCCATTGCCGCCAATGGGGTGGGTGCAGTTTCACTATAATGCGTCCGGCCCGCAGGCCGGCAGTTTGACACCCCTGTACTAGATCAAAAAAGATTCTAGGCAGTCTAAAGTCTAATGAGAATATACAACCAAGAAATAACAACACATTGACAAAATAGGCAACAAGAAATTTCAAGACACCATCATTAGACAAGCATGATCACAAATAATCCCAGCCTGTTTAAAAAACAATTGCAATTTAAAGCCTTTCAGAAAACTACAGGTGATGCCTACTGTAAAGAATAACAGAATTGGGAGGTACCTTGGAGGTCTTCTGGTTTGATTTCAGAGGCAAAGATGCAGAATTGTCTCTAATATATGAGTAAAGGCTTTGGAAAGAAATAGTAGAATGAAGACGGCTCCATTAAAATCAGAGCCTGCAGTATGGAGAGCAGGTGAGTAGACAGGCTCTTTGATAATTTCTCTCCTGACAAGGAGAGAACTTGAAAATACCCACAATTGCTCCTGACAGCTTTTCCCTGTTAGGAAACTGCAAGATTGAGCACCTTTGAAAAGACACTAAGTTTGCATACTGCCTCTTCTAATGATTTTCAGAAATTGGAACGCTTCAGACTGAGGACAAATAAACTGGAACAGAATTTAAATCTGGAACAGGGTTATCTTCAGTTTCCTGCACATTTTTTTTATTTTTTGCTCCTAATTAAAAATATGCAAACAAAAATGTGGGCTCAAAATATTTCAAAGTATTCAAAATCATTGATGAAGATGCAAAAATCATTGATTCAGAAACATGATAGTAACAAAATTGTGCATGGTAAGTTCAGCTTCAATTAAACCTGTGAAAGTTTTAATTTTTGTTCAACAAACCAAGCCATTCTTGTTTGTAGCAGGAAATTGGTATGTTTTAATGGAACCTATTCAAGCATTTGTAAATAAAAAATATAAACTGTATATAGAAATCTAAATATGATTGGAAGAGTTATAGGGCAGAAAATTGCATTGGAGAAAAAAAAAATTATACGAGATGAAGATTAAAGTTCTAATATACCTACTTGAAAAGATGTTCAGAGAACTTAGTTCTGAATAGATATGCTTTTGTTGTACATTAGTTTAAACATTTTTAAGGCTTTCTAAGTTAAAGTATGGCAAAAATTCTTACTTCTAAATAAACATATATAATATTTCAGTGTAAAAATGAAAACCACTACTTTACACTCCATTTTTGGTAAAAGAGAAAGGAGTATACAGCTTGCATAATTCAAATCCCTTATTTCTTAATCTGTGGAAGAAAATGAATTGAAAGAGCATTTTTTCAGTTGAGAAGAGAGGAAAATGTGATGGGGGTCAGAAAAAAATCAGTAAAATTAAATCCTCCTACTTCACTTCATCATTTGAAAATAGCTGACAACTCAAACCCCAAAGAATAGGTCGATGAGCCAATTAACATTCACCCTCTTTACTTCCTGGACTGACAATAATCCCATCAACCCGACTCTACCTAAAATGAAAATAAAATAATTGATAACATCTTGCTAGCCAGGAAACATGTTTGTTCATCTACATTTATGTACCTGGAGTGACCTGGGTATAAATGA
>NW_015388860.1:173085-213158 GCF_001527695.2 Protobothrops mucrosquamatus
AGGCAGGCAGGCAGGCAGGCAGGCAGGCAGGCAGGCAGACATGAAATGCTTCTATGAGGAGAAGCTATGTGAATGAAAGTTGATTGTAAAATATATAAATAACAGTATGGAAATCCCCTAAAGAACTCCTAGCCATGTAGCTATGTTTTCTCTACAGAACTGCTTTACAAAGCCCTTATGATATGAAAAGGTAAAATAATAACATATCAGCAATTTTGCAACTAAGCGCTTTTCCTAATAGCTTTCACCAAAGTTTCATATTGCTAAGATGACTCTATTGGGAACAATCCACTTCTGAATAATGTATACATGAAAAAAGAGATAACCTCCAGGATCAAGATGCTGAAACTCCTGGGGCAAAAATAATAGTCGGTCAAGGCCTAGAAGCTGGGAAACAGAGCAGGGCAAGAATGTCTACCAGCGGGAAAATAGAGCACCCACTGAGGCTTCAGAACTGCAACAGTTCAAAATAATGTCCCAAACTTTGCTATGCTTCCCAATAAAGTGGACCAGTGGCCTGAAATAAATTGATTCAGTCTCCCAAAACAAATTAAATTGTGATAATATTCTATCCTGGAGAATATTAGAATGTACCAAAGATGGTACAAAACTTCATTGGGAAGGTGCCTTAAATTGTGGCCTGCAAGATAATTAGAAAAAGCCATCAGGGTAGCATTTCAAATGAGAAGAACAAGCCATGTTTTATAAGCTACCCTTCCAAGTTAAGAGTCATTATTTTCTTGTAGACTCAATTTCAGCACTGCCAATCATTTTGTGAGGAGGAATAACTCTTCAAAGAAGGAATCCGATTTCCATTTGAAAGTTTAGGGATCGAAAGGCAGAAAAATAAGTGTTCTATTTTCCTTAAAACAGAGTCCTCCCAACTACCCAACAGCAAGATCTTTCTGCATTTGTGTGGATTGTGAATCTGTTAGGGGTGACAGAAGGAAGTTTACTCAAATTTTATACTCAGGCAGGACAAATTGGCAAAAGGAGAAATCAATTACCTCAATCAATTATATATAAAGATATCCTTTTAAAACCCTGGAGAGAGAGAAAAACCTAAACAGGTCTAAAGGATAATATACTTTCTTTTTTAGGTAACTTTGCTAACTGTTATGCCTTATCCTGGTAAGCCATTTAGAAGAAGATGGCAGCCATGGAGATTATGAAACAAATATTATGGAAAAAGCATACATGCTACTCCATTTGTCCTGGTTATTATGTAGTCAGCAACACACAGGCAGATTTTACACGTGGGTAGGATGGTAGCCATTTTGTAAACTTTGCCCAGCTCACATTCCTAAACAAATACATATAGCACCCTATAACTCTCTTCCACCTAAAACATCAGTCCATATCAGTTCACAGCCACTTCACAGAAGGTTATGGACTGTAGTCTACCATTCTGGTTGACTATGGGTTATAGAGAGATTTGCTTTTCAGGGTCCTGGTCTAGGCCTAAAATATAGTGACTGGTCCAAAGCCACTGACCATCTTCCAAGCCTAAGAGAGGTTCTGACCAGATTTTTTTGCTGTCATCTTAACGTTTTCTCAACAAAATCTAAATATTCATAGTTCAGAGAAATTTGTTTCCTTGGTTGTTCATTTTCAGTTCAGTTTGTTGTTACAAAGTTCTGTCAGCAGCAGATCATCTCTACATAAAAAATTGTACCACACGTCTCTTGTTTTTTCTTTCAAATTATATATTTTTTCTTCTCTTTGATCATACAGAAAAAGTAGACTTTCTTCACGTGGCATGAGTTTCTATTCTTCAAATGGAACACATAAAAAGGGCAATCGCAGTTTCTTCTTTTATGCGAGCAACATGCAACATTTGAATACAACACTGAGAACAAAAGTATATGAGTAGTTATTATAAATTATTGGTCCAGATAAGATACAGATTTCTCAGATTTTTCTTGAAGCTGCCCAGTGTTGGAGTTTAGTATCTAAATAAAACAGGCTTTTGTGTTTAAATATGTATGGTGGTCACAGAAAATGGGTAGGTTGACACACTGCATTAAGTAGTAACATTAATGTCTGGATTTGGTTAATGCAATTTGTAAACTCAGCCAATTGTGTATTAGTAATCAAGTCACTGTTAATGAATCACAGTATAGTGCAATGTTGAACCAAGGTTAAAAATATTGACTTGAGCTCTCCAACTGCATGCAGTAGCATGTCTTTTTATAATCTAATGCCACATGAGGTTTTCAAGAAAAGTATAGCACTTTCTCTCAGTGATACCTCCGCTCCCTGATGGTTCAAGAGTGCTTCCTCTATCATGTGAAAAATCTCTTTTTCCAACTATAGCTGCTGTTAGCCCAAAGGCAAAATGGACACATTCCTTATGGAGAGAGCAGGAGCTGGGGGGCAAAGAGACAGTATTATGGAAGTGTTTGTCAGGTTAGAACAAGGTGTGATCCAATTCACACCCATTGTGAAAAGAGAATAGGAAGAGGGAGAGATATAAAAGCAGGAGATACCTTCCCTCTTCTTATTATGTAAGCAACTTTTCACTGAGGGAATTGCAGAATTTTGTTTTTATGGTCTTCCTTTTTCCTCTTCACTTCTTCCCATCCCATTGGCATTTTACACTATTATTAAAGCAACCTCTTCTTGCTACACAAGATCCAATAGCATATGAAAAATGAAGGTTTGGAGGGTCTCCTGGCAGCCTAGTTACAATTTCACATTCTGATTCTAATCTAAAATTCAAATTACTATATTTGGCAGAGGCTGAGTAAACGTATATTAGCTCCTCCTTTTTTTGAGAGAACTATTGTTGATCTCTGTTAAAACCATTGATCAACTGTACTGGACTTACTTTTGTGGGCCAAATGGTAACTCTGAACTTATATTTTAACAAACGAAATTGTGTTTTACATTACGTTTAACCAAATCTCTTACAAGTGAACCAGTTACAAAATATTTGAAATTATTTGATTGTATTTAGATAGTAGGCTTAACATAGGTGCTGTATTAACCCTAAAAAATAAATTTGGTCTAAGCTCAGCACACTGGGCAAAAATGTCCCTGTTTTTTATCCTGACAATGTAGATCCAAATGTTGATATTAGTGTGAATATGCTAATACTGCTGCAACATGACAATGAAGTAAGAACTATGGGAAGTTAATATTGAGGGCATGTTAATGTAAGCTGAGTTACTAGATGCTTCATCTCCCAACTGTCCTCTTTTTATGGAAAGTTCAAATATGGTTCCCCAACTGACTCAATATAATTTAGTTCAATGACTCTATCAGTAGTAAAGGAAAAGTCAATATACACAGTATATCTTTTAATAAAATTTATAAAAACTGAGGTTTTTTCCTGGCTTTGAATTAGTGTTGCATGTCTGACTCCTGACTCAAATCCAATCTTTATTTAATTTTCTTCACCCCTTGCTGAATTTATGAATTTTCAATACACTCTAAATTTTCTAAGAAATGAGTGAATGCCCATGACTAGAAAAATATATGCATCTGGTCAAAGTTGACAGCATATATACACACAGAAGTGATAGTTTAATGTAACAGTTTATTAAATGTATAGTTGCTAGCATTGAATCTTGAAGAACAGGTCAGTTGCCAGTGCTGATGGCTCACCATAAATTTGGTATGAAAAATCTTGGATACTGTACAACTTTCCTCTGAAAAAGTTGTATTGCTTTCTCCTTCAGCTTTCAACTTCATTACAAAGCCAACGTAAACACTTTACCATTTTCATATTTCTCACAGGAGTAATATGTCAAAATTATGGGTTTAATCATTATTAATTCCTTTGATATTTATCAACTGCATTAACATTAATCATGATAAACACTTCTAGTATAAATGTGGATGTCATTAATATAGCACTTCAAGTGTTTGTACTGCTGCTCAGCCTTCATTAACCGGACCATTAGTTACAAGGTGTTAACTTTTTGCATGAAGAACACCGTGTTTCTTATAATGGTACTTTGATGTATTTTTAAAGTCCTGTGGATTCTTCTCTACTGTGGTTTACAGTACACTGTGCAAAGCTTCAGAAGAATGTCTTGCTTCAAAACAATAATTTCCTTTAGGATGCTTTGCAAAACAAGGTGTCTTTCTATTTCTAAAATTGAAGTTTCTGAATTGCTTATAGATTGCTACTTTGGGGATATCCTGTAGCCATCCTGAAGCTCCTATTTTGCATGCATGCCTACTAAACATACAGTACCTGAGGAGTTCCCATAAACTAAGCAAAATATTATCACCAAACTTTGAGGAAGCAAATATTGTTTCCTCCAATACAAAAATACCTTGCCAAGATAACAAGAAGCCATCTTGCACATATGAACTTAGCTGTATAACGTATACTTTGTACAAAGATCAGACCTGTGTAAATCAACCCTGATTTGATTTGAATTGAGAATACAAGAGTCAAAAAGTGCATCTAAATGGCAATTAGAGCCAATTCAAGAACTGTTTCAAAAGAAAATATATCCATAGGCTTTAATGGGGAAATTTCCAAACATGTGAATTGATTCCAGGTTTTGCCAGGATGGAATGAAAATAGGGAAGTTAAACCTGTAAAAAATGTTAACACTGCCAAGTTTTATTTGAATGCTTTAAAGGGCCTTACCACAAAGGAAAAAGCAGAGTTGAATACAACAATACTAATGAACAGTACAATAGCTTCCAAATTGTCTGGCAAAAAGCTCACAAAAAAGTGCAAAAAGTGTCCTACTTCAATTAAAAATATTATGTTTGATAAATAATATTAAAAATAAAGTTTTCCCTTCTTTTTCATCTTTCCTTAGAAGACTTCCCTCACTCCCCACTTCAGTGGGTGCTACGTTGAGGGTACATTGGGAAATTTTCTAGATAGAATTAAAAAGTATATCCACTTCTTGTCCTTATAGAGTGTACTTAAAGATGTTGAGATTCTAGAAAGAGTGCAGAGAAGAGAAACAAAGATGATCAGGGGATTGCAGGCTAAAACATATAAAGAACGATTGTTGGAATTGGGTATGTCTAGTTTAATGAAAAGAAGGACTAGGGGTGACATGATATCCAATATCTCAAGTGTTGCCACAGAGAAGAGGGAATCAAGCTATGCTCCAAAGCACCTGAGAACAGGAGAAGAAGCAATGGGTGAAAACTAATCAAGGAGAGAAGCAACCTAGAACTAAGAAGAAATTTCCTGACAGTTAGAACCATAGTCCAGTGGAACAACTTGCCTCCAGAAGTTGTGAATGCTCCAACACTGGAGGTTTTTAAGAAGAGATTGGACAACCATTTGTCTGAAATGGGGTAGGGTTTCTTGCCTGAGCAGGGGGTTGGACTAGAAGACCTCCAAGGTCCCTTCCATCTCTGTTCTATTCTATTCTAGTGGTTAGCTACGATGCTTGTTCTGACCACTGGATTTTCTGGCATGCCAGGAAGATTGGTGGCATAAATGGTTGCTAAGCTGATGTCTCCAAAAAAGAAAAGAAAACATCATTGGCAAGGTTTGTTTGTCAGTTTGTTATTGCTTAGTAGCCATATTATTTGTTAGAAATTTAGGAGAGGAAGTGGGAGCAGGAATAACACATTGGGATGGAATGCCACAGAGATAAGCAATCCTGAGAATTTGAGCCAGCAAAGTGTTAGCCTGATGTCCATGTCACTCATCGTCAAGAGTTTTAAACCTGTTACAATCGTGCAACATGAAGTATATTTAGAATATTGAGATCCCAGTTGGGTTGACAAAGCCAACAAAGAACTGTAACATTCCATTATTACAACAGAGAGAAAAGTAAGGGCATATGGCTAGATGTGCTAGAAAAGTTGATGACTGAGGAAGTGAATGGAGCCAAAATAACCTTAGTCTTGCCACCTCAAAAACAGCTCCATTAGGCAAAGAATGTAATTAAAGTGATAAATCCTAATGGATAACTGCTTACATCAGTATTAAAGAGGCTGTCATAACATTCAGGATCTCTTCACTGTTCTTTATATATGGAATTTAAGCTGCAACATTCTATTTTGCTGAAAGCAGTAGAAAAGCTGTTGAATCTTCAGAATGCTTCAGGAGCCCCTGGATTCACTTACTGCTTTGAAGAAAATCTTCATTTTGATTCACGATGCCGCTTTAATGAGATGAGATGATCAATGTTTCTTTGAAACAAACCAAACAAAGCTTCCTAGAATGCAGCATTCCCCAACTTGGTGCTCTTCAGATATGTTAAAAGCTGCATGACCTGGCAGCTGGGAGTTGATGAGAGTTGTTGGCTGAAGTTTCTGGAAGTCAGAAAACTGTGCTTTCATGGGCAGAAATTATCAGGGCTCCTAAGTAGAAGTTCATCTCACGAATGAAGGCAAATATATGTATCCCAGGATAAGGTTGCAGGATCCAATCTGGTTATTCACCAGGACCAGAAGCTTAGTCTTCCGAGCTTTTGGCTCATGCTAGAGCCCATCCTTGGGGAACTTCTCTCTACCAGAGAAGTAGGGCTATTCTATGCATCGTATTTATGTGGTGTCGGTTGGGTGTGCCTATCTATTGGTTGATTGGGGATTTGATGGCTGACTACTGGTTGTTGATTCTTTGTGCTGCCAAGTCCTCAGTTCCTAAGTACCTGATAAGATGATGGTAAATCAGCATTACTATTGACTTACAAGAGGCCAGTTTCCCAGGCTTCAATCATTCCCTAGTTATCTACAGAAAATTTTCTGTACATAGATTCTGATAACTGGAGATGCCAGAGATTAGTTCTTGGGACATCACAGACAATATATTGGAATCCATTGCCATACGTGAAGAAAGATTTCGTGACAGAAATTAAAAATCAAGCATTTATTGAGCTTAAGTTCTTTCTGTCTTTTTTGTGTTGACTCTACCATCCTTGACTCTCCTACAAGAACATTCCCCCTGCTCTCCCGCTCCTTTACCAATAAGAAAAGCACAAAATTGTGACATATAGACTGGCAGCACCACTTAACACAATACAAATATACAGGATGTCAAAATCATTCCTCATGGGCCAATTTCACTGGCTATCAAACCCAATACTTTTTAAAATGGAATTATACCTGAAGCATTTGAATGGCCCCCTATGGAAAAAAAGGCAGAGTGTAGCTGAAATATGCTGCCTTGTGTTTGTTGTTGTTGTTGTTGTTGTTGTTTTAGGGTTTTATTTATTGCACCAAAGTAATTTAAGTTTTGGTTCTTTCTTGATGAAGCTGCATATATTATATTTCACTATGAACCGTTATTCTTTCAAAATCTCTCCAGATATAATACAAAATATCTCATCTCCCAGAGCTGACACGTTGACTTTGAGCTGCATTTATCTCTTCTGTAACTCGGTTTAATTTAATATGGGGTTCTATGTCTAATGTCTATCTAGAGTCCTCCAAAGATAATATTTATGGAAGTTGCTCTTGTCTAGCTCTCCCCTGTTCCCAGGCTGTAAAGATAGGCACCATATAGGGCTCATTAACAATAATATGTTTGGCGGTTTGAAATGGATGGACAAGCCTCTTGGCTTTTTATGGCACCATGCTGATTTTAAAACAAGCCTGTTTTCCAAGAGGACAAGATACATCAAATTGATGGAAACTCTAGAGCCTTTCCTTGCTTGACTGAATCCGTTGCATGTCGATTTTCACTACTTTGTGTTTGCAGGATATTTGCTTTTTTTTTTAAAGGAAAAAAAAGAATATCTCTTATGTTCATCTTGTCATCCTGACTCTCATTTGCTTTTTTTCGCTTTTGCTTTTTGTTTTGCAGCCTGTGAACTCATGAACCATGGGATCCTGGCTCTGGTCAGCTCGATTGGTTGTACATCTGCAGGATCGCTGCAGTCTCTGGCAGATGCTATGCATATTCCTCATCTCTTCATCCAGAGGTCAACAGCTGGGACTCCAAGGAGTGGCTGTGGCACTACAAGGAGCAACAGGAATGACGATTACACACTTTTTGTCCGCCCACCTGTCTACATCAAGGATGTCATCTTGAGGGTGGTCACAGAATATGCCTGGCAGAAATTTATTATTTTCTATGACAATGAATACGGTGAGTATTTACTGTCTCTGTGTCTGCATAAGGGGTAAAGTGCTGTTGTACAATGTAGATAATGCTATTAAGTGTGATAGCATTAAAAACTTTGAATTCTTCCTCTAGATTACCTTCTTCTCTAAGCATTCAGTGACAGCATTAGCATTTCATGTAATCCTTATGCTTTAAAAAGAAACAAAAGTTAAAAAAAAACAAACAACAACTATCCATTGACTTTGGTGACTTTGCTTGATAATTCCTTTGAAAAATGCTCAGCTAAATTATTACAGATTTTTTTTATGAGCAACACTGATATGCTCACTTGAGCCCCATCTATTCTATGCAAGACAAAAAAAAAACACATGGAACTGACCATAGCATATTCTTTTTTTTTAATTCGACATTAAAAGGACATTTGTGAAGTTGATAGAACTAATGCAAGATTACCTTTCACTTGCCTTGCACCTTGGCAACTTCTATGAAATGATGCTGGATGAGGAAGAAATGGAAAAAGAGTGTGTTAGAACATTACATATATTATATGCATCTCATATAGAACTTGAAAAGCAAGAACTTAAAATTTAAAATGAAAGTTGGAAGAACTCCATTTTCTTGTTCTTGGTCTCCCTCACTGCTTAGGCCATTTTGATGTAAGCATTCTCATAATGTCATAGCACTATCAACATTTATATCAGATCAGTCAGAATGCTTTTCTCATTCACTTCAGGAATGTAATTTGGGCTGCCTGATATTTATTTATTTCTTCAACTCCTTGGTTTTATATCCTTTCTCGTATTAAACATGCCTTCTAATTTGCTCCTACAACACAGAACCAGGAGGTAGAAACCTAAAAGGTCTTTATCAGCCCAAACATCAGAAACTGGGTTGCATGATTGAGAATAACCTTCAATCTCAGTTTCTTTAATCCAGGAGTCCCCAACCCCTGGTCCGTGGACCAGCAACTGGGCCGCACAAACATGCAAAGCCCTATCCATGGGATGCAGGCAGCATACAAAACCATGCACCCTCCGGTCCATGGAAAAACCTCTCTCCACGGAACCGGTCTCTGGTGCCCAAAAGGTTGCTCTAACCCTACACAATACTGATATTGTACAATACAAGTTTTTCACACACACTTGGTATACTCCAAATTGTAACTGCTAGAAATGTCTAGAGTAGAAATTCCATGGGAGGGAGGAGCTTATTTATTTATTTATTTATTTATTTGTGGGTGCAAACCTTCAAGTCAGCCTTGATTCCTGGTAACTACATGAACAAGCCCATGTAGTCTGGGCAAATCCAAGCAATTGTATCATTAGATGTCTAGATTAACTCTCACTGTGGTCCTTAAGATGCTCCACGAACTCTTTCATCTCTAAGAGGGGATAGATTTCCTAAACAGAGCGCCAACTGATATTCTGCAGAGTAGAACAATAATTACATTTTGCTACTCTTATTGCCACAGCATAATCCTTATTAGAGATAAACATAAGGTCTTTTTAACTAACTTATTAATAAAAATATACTTTCAAATTAGGAACGTCCACCAATCAAAAATTTTACTTTGGTTCCTAATTCAGTCATTTAGAACATTACATACTTACTGTTGAGATGTGATATCCTAGGTGTAAGGAGATACTGAGCTGAAACAAGCCATCTTTAAGAATTTTTAGGACTCCATGCCTGCTTGGAGAATTGGGATTAGCGACAGCAGCCACTACTCCTTGAATATCCAATATGCAGTAAAGGCATCTACCAAGTTAATGCCAATTCTGAAATGAAGCCATTTGCCCAATATGCTAAATTATACACAATTATTTTTAAAGGAGTGAAGTTATACAATATACAAAGCAAAGAGTAAGAAACCATCTTTTTACTATCTAAGAGATTCTAAGTCTGTTACCAATATTTTGGGAGGACTCAGGTTTACTTTGAAAAGTTTGAATGTAAATTATTTTAAATGCTGTCTGAGTTTTGCCTAAGTGTAATTATCAACCATATTTTGAATCCTGTGCTCCATTTTTCCCGTATTTGTTTATTGTGCTAAAATTAAGCACCATATACTTTCTCCTTATTGTTACTTTGAATCTGAACCTTTTTTTTCCATTAAAAAAACTATTCCTCCTGCAATTCCATTTCTGCTGCAGATTGCCTTACCAGTGACTCACTCAATTCAAGCGCATAGGAAGACATTCTGTTATGTCTTATATGTACTGCAAGTACAATTTTCCTCACATTTTTAATGTTTTAATTATTATCGTTATTCATCTATTATTCCAGAGTTATTCCTCTGTCCTGTTCTTAATTCTGAGTGGCTGAGAGGTACAGAAAGAGAGAGAGAGAGAGAGAGGGAGGGAGGGAGAGAGGGAGAGAGAGAGAGAGAGAGAGAGAGAGAGAGAGAGAGAGAGAGAGAGAGAGAGAGAGAGAGAGAGAGAGAGAGAGAGAGAGAGAGATCTTTAAATCAGCCTCTTTTTCTAGACACCAAATAGATATACATACTTGTGGAGTTTTCTAGGCATGACACACAAGTGGTGTCGATTTCTTTCAGGTGGTTTTTTTTTCAGAATTCCAACAATGTCCCAATATAGCCTATAGTCCTGGTATTCTCTCATCTGAATATTAAACACATGGGGCAACCAAGTTCTATTAGATATAGAACTTGTTAATTAGTATGCAGCATTGCAGGCTAACTCTGCCCACATTCTGGAGTTTGATCTTGATGGGCTCAGGGTTGACTCAGCCTTCCATTCTTCCAAGGTTGGTAAAATGACATAAAGGACTTAGATCGTTGGGAGCAGTATGCTGACATTATAGACCACTCAGAAAGTGCTATAAAGCACTATGGAGCGGTATATAAGCCTAAGTGCTATTGCTATTACTATAGATGTTGCTGAGCTGGTATTATTTTTTTAAATAATCTAAGGAATTATATTTGAGGTTCATTTATTATAATGTAACCCTTTTGCCCATATTATTTAATATCTCCATTTAAAAGGAAATACATAATTTCAATAATGATTGAAATTATGCCTTCCAATATACTTGCATGCTAGAGGTAAGTAACTTTCTGAAATTTATTATGAATTTCAATACAACAAAACTGGGCTGGAATCCAGATAAATATCATGCTAATCCGAAAACCTAACATTGAACAAAGGCACTAGGCTCATTTACATATCCATTTATCAATGTCAAAGGTTTTAAGTTCAACACACTGGAATTGCATTTGACTTTTATCTGTACTATCAATGATTGCCTTTCACTAGAGGAATGATGGATCATAATTTATATTTGGAATTATGTATTTCAGCAAGGCAGAGAGTTATTTGAATTTTCTCCTCTTTGTAAAATAGCCCAAATTCTTTTTGAATGCAACTGACCCTATTCATTTGATTTATTAAACTAGTGGCGGGAGGAGATGGACAGGCCCTATTATTTCTCATTGGTAGAAGCCAGCAGTTCATTTACAATTCTCATTCCAACAAAGAAAATAGCAGCTTTTCAAAAGAAGTTATTATTTCCATATAAGTCCTAATTAGAGGGTTGAGCAGAAAATGATTTTGAGAACTCACTTCACATCCACAGATAAGCTTGTTCATAAATTGATTACACATTTGCAATGAAACTTAAAATGTGATGGATATGGAAAACAAAACGACATCTCATAAAACCGGAGCATCAATTTTAAATGAGAGCAAAGTACAGTGCAGCTATTTGTTAAGTTTAGTTTGCCCAAATATAGCTGATTTTTCTAAAACAAATAAATGGCCTGGATGCATGGTAGAATTATACAGCATCAGAACTATGGAATGATAGAAGTGTGTTTGGTTCTCCACATAATTTCCCCACCTTACATCGCTATTCAAATGGAGTGTACTTCCTGTTTTCACAATTGAAACAGTTACCAACTAGAGCAGTGGTGGCGAACCTATGGCACGGGTGCCAGAGGCGGCACTCAGAGCCCTCTCTGTGGGCACGCGTGCCGTCGCCCCAGTCCTAGGCCTTCAGCTGGGTTTTGTAAAACCTTTTTGCTTTAGGCCTCCGCCGCCGTGTGCAAAAAAAAAAAAAGGTTCAATCAGTCAATTTCAACTTCTTGCGGGAAAAAAAAGATCTTGCAAAGTTGAAATTGATTGATTGAACTTTTTAGTCCCACCCAGTCTGCCATTACCACCGCAGCCACGCCCACCCTATGGGCCACACCCACCCAATGGCCACACCCACCCAGCACTTGATGATGCATAAGTGGGTTTTGGGTTGCAGTTTGGGCACTCAGTCTCTAAAAGGTTCACCATCACTGAACTAGAGCTTGTGGAGTCTTTAGTGGTCTCTGAGCTTCCTTGTTTTTTGTAGATGTTTTGTTACCCAACTAGATAACATCTTCAGTCCTAGAAGGGAGTTGGGTTTGCTCTCAGTTTATATTAAGTAGTTGCCCTATCAATGTCGGTGGAGATGTTGCTTTCTCCTTGGTAATTCCTTGATTAGGCTGTTGTTTACTGCATGTTTGGTGTTAATATTTAAACCCTGGATATCTGGGTGTTGATTCCTGGTTAGGAGTGTTCTGATCTTTTTCTTTCCTTTTAGCTTTTTAAATAGAGTTTAGACAGGCAAAAGAAACAAGGGTATCTTTACACACACATACTGTTACCACTCCATATCCATTGTGTTGTAAGAATGCATTTATTTATTTGCATCCTGCCTTTATTGTTTTTACAAATAATTCAAGGCCGCAAATATATTCACCACATCTTTCTCTTCCTATTTTCTCCACAAAAGCAACATTATGAGGTGGGTTGGGTTGAGAGAGAGTGGGCTTCCATGGCTAAGGCGGGACCTGAACTCACAGTGTCTTGCTTTCTAGCTTGGTGCCTTAATGTCTGAGGAGATTCTCAGTCATCCAGGTCATAGTTGTCTCAAAGGTGCTTTTTTCAAAAGGCAACTGGACTATTTTTTTTCCTTGAAGAAGAAAACGTTTCATTTTTCATCCGAGAAGCTTCATCAGTTCTGATGGTTGCAGGAACAGAAGGATAGGTACTGAGAGTTGAGACTGGATGGTGGATGGTGTTCTGATAGGCAGGGGGTGGGTGGGTGGAAGGATTGTATTTCTTTGCAGTCATCTGGTCATTAGTACTCCCTCTAAGAGCTGTTGATGCCTTAACCACTAGCTGTTGGTGCCTTAACCACTGGACCAAACTGGCTCTAATCAATGGCTGAACCCAGCACATTGCTTTGGTGCAAAGCTATAGATCATTACAATATGGGAAAAAGAAAAGTTTAAATATTACTGATACCCAGAGTTCAACAGTTTTTCTGATTCCAGTTGTCTCTTGGTAATTTCACCGTCATCTGCTAAAATCTCATGAATATCTTCTGTAAGAGAATATCAAAATAATTGCAGAATTATTTTGTATTGTCTCATGAGATTTTGAAATTTTCAAAGTTCTTAGCAGGTACATGGCATCCATTAGCACCATGTTGACAACCCAACTATTATCTTTCTAATAAGAGACAGAATGTTATACTGAATAAAATGAACCAACACTGGAGAAAATGAGAAATGAAGTGGTTATTTGCATACATGCCTAAAGAGTCATCCAGGAGCAGTTTTAATGTACCAGCAGCTTTAATGGCTTGAAAACAAGTGTTACATTTTCAACTTCCATAATCATCTTCTGAATGATTTATAGAGCCATAATCTAAATTATTATATGAAAATGGTGTACAGGCGTAAGATGGGCAAAACTTCCCATAACAGCAGAAATTGGCACTATTAAGACTTATTGAGTAGAATCTGCTACTCAAATGAAAAACAGAATAACAGAGTTGGAAGGGATGTTGGAGGTCTTCTAGTCCACCCCACTGCTCAGCCAGGACACACTATACCATTTTAGACAAATTGTTGTCCAATACCTTCTTAAAAACTTCCAGTGTTGAAGCATTCACAACTTCTGAAGGCAAGTCATTCCACTGATTAATTGTTCTCACTGTCAGGAGATTTCTCCTTAGTTCTAGGTTGCTTTTCTCTTTGATTAGTTTCCATCCATTGCTTCTTGTTCTGCCTTCAGGTGCTTTGGAGAATGGGTTGACCACCTAGTCTTTGTGGCAGCCCTTTAGATATTAGAACACTGCTATCACATCACCCCTAGTTCTTCTTTTCATTAAACTAGACATACCCAATTCCTGAATCCATTCTTTCATATGTTTTAGCCTTCAGTCTCCTAATCATGTTTGTTGCTCTTCTCTGCACTCTTTCTAGAGTCTCAACCATTTTTTTAATCTCCTGGTGACCAAAACTGGATGGAGAATTCCAAGTGTGGTCCAAAGCATTATAAAATGGCATTAACACTTCACGTGATCTTATTTTATCTCTCTATTAATGCAGCCTAGAACTGCATTGGCTTTTTTGGCAGCTGCAACACACTGCAGCCTCATATTTAAGTGACTGTCCATTAGGACTCCAAGATCCCTCTTGCAGTTACTATTGTTGAGCCAGGTTCCATCTGTTCTATACTTGTGCATTGAACTTGAATTCTAATACTGCCTGCCAGACAGGTGAAGAAAATAAGTAAAGCATGAAATCTATAAATACGTTTTCAATGGGAGAAATTACTATAAATCCTACCATTTGAAAGAAATGTGGAACGCATAAGTGTGTATGAATCGGCTGTAATATTTTCTTCCTTAAATAAGAAAGGGGAAGAGAAAGGGGATGGAGTTTTTAAGGAATTTCTGTGATAGGAATTGATTTCAGAATTAAAAATCTAAGAGGCTGCAAAGAAGAAAAACTAAGAATTTTATTTGCTGATTTTCAATTTAAGATGAGGCTGAGAGATGGATCACAGGAGCTGTAGTGTCTCTTTAATATTATGCTGTGGATTATTCAGTGGATAAGTTTGTTTTTCAGATGTACTTTCCAAGAGACTGTTTGTGCTTGGCAAGAACTCTTGAATTCAGAGGTTTTGCCATGATGGTTAATTCCTCATGAAAAAGCCAATCGTATAAACTGCCTTAATTGTGTGATTTGTGCCATCTTACAGCTCTTTAAAGCAGCTGCTTATTTTCCTGAGATTGTGTAGAATTCTACCTTCTAACTAGGAAATCTCAGATCTCAGTAGCTTATTAATGATATAGCTATTTGACAAGTTACAATACTGCTAGGGCATTTGGGGTGCAACTGTCTGCAACTCCATAAATCAAATATATTTTCCTAGGATAGTGTGGCAGACAGCTCTGCAATCCAGGGAAAAGATCTAGGTGCTTTTAGGAACTGCATATGGATATTGTGTCCATACCTCTGCACATTCTGAATTGATTTAGGAGCACCCCGCCCTCCCCCCCCCAACTCCAGAATGATTTTGGGCAGCTCACAATACAACAAAAAAAAATGCATTATGATTGTAAAATACAAAGTCAACAAATAAAATAAGGGTACGAGATAGAACAAGATGGTGGGATAACAGAACAAAAGAGTTGGAAGGGACCTTGGAGGTCTTCTAGTCCAACCCCATGCTCAAGTAAGAAACCCTATACCATATCAGACAAACAGCTGTCCAATCTCTTCTTAAAAACCTCCAGTGTTGGAGCATTAACAGCTTTTGGAGGCAGGTTGTTCCACTGATTAATTGTTCTAACTGTCAAGAAATTTATCCTTAGTTCTAGGTTGTTTCTCTCCCTGATTAGTTTCCATCCGTTGCTTCTTGTCCTGCCTTCAGGCGCTTTGGAGAACAGGTTGACCCCCTCTTCTGTGTAGCAGTCCCTTAGATATTAGATATTGGATAGCTTTTTGCTATTATTGGATAGCTACTTTTTATTTATTTTTGCTTTATTAAACTAAAAAATAAAGGAAAAATAATGAAAGTACAAAAGTTTCTATTTCTGTATACTTGACATACAATAAACCATATTTATAATTGAGATGATAATTATTATGATCATCATTTATTTACTGATTTTAGTTTTTATTACCCCACTCAAGAATTTTGTTATGGTTTGTAAATTTAAAAATTAAAGGAAAACTGGCATGCAACTATATCATAGAAAAACGGCTCAATAAATTGTGACTAAATTGCTTGAAAATAATTTTCTTTGACGCTCTTGCAGAAGAATGTTTAAATGTTTCCATATATTAGCATTCCATTCTGGTTAGGAAAAGATTTGTTCTCCCTTTATCCTATCACTACAAGTTTATGACAACTGTAATTTCTTTAACATTATATATTTCCTCTAAAAAAGAAGGATAATCCTTAAGATGTTCTTTCATAATTGCTTATGCACTGAGTGGCTTAGAATCACTAATTTAATTTCCCACAATGATGTAAAAAAGAAACAGGCAATATAATGCACCAGTTAGAATGGCCAATGGTAAATAATTATGGAATGTATCTTCTGAATTAAAACAAAAATAGAGATTGCAGGCTTCTTAACATAATAACCTGATGTGCAGTTAGATGGGCAGCATATAAATTTAATAAATGAAATAAAATATAGATTTAATACTTAATAATGTTTTCATCATTGAGGATCCTTTAATGAGCCTCAATGGTTTTTTTAACCATTTTGCTAATCAAAAGGTAAAGATAAAAGAGTGGATTTTACTCTACTAATCATTGCTGACTATGGGGGTGTGTGAGGATGCTTATCTGCATTTCCAGGCCATTGAGACAGTGCTGTCTGAAGATGTTTTGGTGGTCATGTGGCCAGCATGATATCACAGGATACTGTTGCCTTCCCACTGAAGCATTTGCATGTTTTTGAACTACTAGGTTGGCAGGAGCTGAGGCAAGTTATGGGAGCTCAACCCATCACATGGTGCCTGGGTCTTGAACCTGGGCTGTTGACTTTCTAGCCAAAAGGTCCAGCATCTTAACCACTGAGCCACCACACTACCCAGCCAAGAGAAGCAGCATATAAAAAGGTTGAGATTATGCACATGTGTCTCTTTTCAGGATAGGGTCTAAAACAGAATGGCATAGAGTGTGATGTGTTTGTGTATATATATGAAGTTAACTTCAATCAGAATAGAGCTGGAAGGGACCTTGGACATCTTCTAGTCCAATCCCCTGCTTAAGCAGGAGATCCTATACCATTTCACATAGGTGTGCTGTCCAGTCTTTTCTTAAAAACCTCCAGTGATAAGCATCTTCTGAAGGCAAGGTGTCCCACTGGTTAATTGTCCTCACTGTTAGGAAGTTCTTCCTTAATATCAGGTTGCTTCTCTCCTTGATTTGTTTCCATCCATTGTTTCTTGTCTTGCCTTTGGAAAATAAGTTGACCCCCTATTCTTTGTGGCAGTCCCTCAAATACTGGAATCCTGCTATCATGTCACCTCTAGTGCTTCTTTTCTCTAGACTGGACCCAGTTCTTGCAACCGTTCTTCATATGTTTTTTGTCTTCAGGCCTTTAATCATCTTAGTTGCTCTTCTTTGCACTTTTTCCAAATCTCAACATTTTTTTTGTAATGTGGTGACCAACACTGGATGAGGTATTCCAGGTGATAATTGGAAGTATTTGGTTAGAGAAATATAAAATGGGAGGGGGTTGTGTTTGTGTGAATTTGACTTGAAAGAAGCTGTTTTGGATAGCCTGAAGGGTATTCTTGCTTTGAGTAATGGGAGACATTATGTTATGTTAAGAATAATGCTGACTGCTAAGGGTTTTGCACACCATCTGTTCTGTACACAAACACAGCAGATATGTACGTTTTCTCTGTTTAAATCATTTACATGTTATCTTAGAGCCAAGCCTTCCCAAGACCACTTCCATCCCAGAAATATAAAACTGCAATATTTCATAAAATATGTTTAAAAAATAATGCAATGCACTAAATAAAAACAGCAATACAGTCAAAACAGCAATGAATAAAACAGCAATAAAAAACCTGTAATAATCAAATAGTGGCAATGGCAAGAATAAACAGCAGTCTCCATCAAATAATATCTTTAACACAGAATAACCTGCAGTCAAATTGTGGCATAAATATATTGCAAATGAATAAATGAACAGGAATTGCAAAGGGGAGGAAAATCACCATGTTTTTAGCAATAATTTTCCTTGCAGCAAGGAATCTGTTTTCACAAAATTGTCCGGGGACGTCTTTCTCACCCAACTCCCTATTGGGAAAGTTAAGTGTGAAAATAGTAAGTTTAAAAAACATGTACTACTTCAAAAATTATTGAAAGCTTTCAAAGTGATTCATAAAGACCTCAGTTGACTTGTGAAAAAGAATCTTCCTGAAATAGAAACACACTCTGATTCTGTAAGAGTTAAAAAGCCCTGGGTTATATAAAGTTTTATGTGTCAACTGGTAGTTGAAAACTATACCAATGAAAGCCTCAAAGATAAATAAACAATATAGTTAAGCCCCTACATTAAGTAAACTCTCAGCAGATTTGTATCGCACACAATTTGGGGGATGACAGCTACATTATAAGAAAACTGAAGGAAATGAAAATTACCCAGGTGTTAGTAAGGTGTTTTCAATGCTAGTATTATGGATAAATACAGGATCTTGGACAGCTAAAAAACTTGTTTACAACCAAGTTCGTACATGTGCCTTGTAATGTTTTGAATGAATTTTCCCAGGTTTCTTACTACCTGCACTGAGTTATCATTTATGAGATAAGCTCATATTTAATTGATTTCCCTCCCAATAGAGCTGTGCTGGCGCAGTGCTTAGAATGCAGTATTCCAGTATAGCAGGTTGACTCTGCTGACTGCCAGCAGTTTGATCCTGACCAACTCAAGGTTGACTCAGCATTCCATCCTTCTAAGGTTGGTAAAATGAGGACCCAGATTGTTGGGGAAAATATGCTGACTCTGTAAACTGTTTAGAGAGGCCTGTAAAGCACCGTGAACTGATATATAAGTCTAAGTGCTATTGCTATTGCTCCTGTCTCTTGTTGTTTATACCTAACATTCCTTCCATTATCCTCCCTGCCTCGCCACAATCTCTGGCACAGAGGTTTTATTTGTGGATGACTGAGTCTAAAAAAATTAGGAGTTCATAAAATTAACACTTATTCCTATGAAGGCAATTGGTCTATATAATCTAATGTGCTTTAGAATCTGACATAATTATTGCATTTGTTTAAGGAACATGCAGAAATCAACAATACCCAACTATCTTCTAGCACTAAGAGCATCCTTTGAATGAAACCTAGGAAGCTATAGCATTAGGTCTCCCATCTATAAAGAAAAAGGAAAATAATAATAATAATAATAATAATAATAATAATAATAATAATAATAATAATAATAATAATAATAATAATAATAGTGTTGGAAGGGGCCTTGGAGGTCATCTAGTCCAACCCCCTGCTCAGGCAGGAAACCCTATACCATCTCTTCTTAAAAACTTCCAGTGTTGGAGCATTCACCACTTCTGGAGGCAGGTTGTTCCACTGGTTAATTGTTCTAACTGTCAGGAAGTTTCTCCTTAGTTCTAGGTTGCTTCTCTCTTTGGTTAGTTTCCACCCATTGCTTCTTGTCCTGCCTTCAGGCGCCTTGGAAAATAGCTTGACTCCCTCTTCTTTGTGGCAGCCCCTGAGATATTGGAACACTGCTATCATGTCCCCCCTCGTCCTTCTTTGTTAAACTAGACATACTCAATTCCAGCAGCTGTTCCTTATATGTTTTAACCTCCAGTCCCCTAATCACCTTTTTTGCTCTTCTCTGTACTCTTTCTAGAGTCTCAACATCTTTTTTACATCCTGGTGACCAAAACTGGATGCAGTATTCCAAGTGTGGCCTTACCAAGGCATTGTAAAGTGGTATTAACACTTCACGTGATCTTGATTCTATCCCTCTGTTATGAATTGATTCTATAAAAATCACTTATATATCATTTACTTCCATAGCTTACAAAAAATGAAAATGTAGATTAAAATAAACCATACACTAACATCATCAAAAATGACCAGGATCCATTCTGGTATCAAAAGTTAGGATGCAGTTTTAGACTTACAAAAGCTAAACAGAATATGGAGACAAAGCTTAGAGGACAAATATTTTAATATCTTTGGAGATACTGTACAACCAAGAAGGCACACCTCTTCTTCACTTCATGAAAAGTGGAAACCCCTTACAGGCTGGGCTAAATCTGAGTAAGAGGGGTAGTTCTTTCGGTATTATTTATCCAGTCTAAAATTGACATATAATTTTTACTGAGGCTGAGTTCAAATAACAGCTATGGAAAATTATTTCTGCATCAGAGAATTTATGTAAATCTACAGAGGAATCGCTCATAACTTTATTCAGATTTTTTTTTCTAAGCCAATTCATAATACATAAATTACAAGAAGAAAAAGGAGCAGACCAATATACTCAGTCTTTTCATTTCATTTTGGGTTCAAATTATTTCAATTGTTCTTAGATTTCTTCCTTAGTTTAAGAAAAATAGAATTTCTGAGTCATGTTGCCCAATTACGTAAATAACATACCTTAATCATCATAAAAATAACTTAGAAATTAGAATTAGGTTTTTATACCATCTTGGCACCTGAGATTTAATGATCTTCACTTATCATGTATAATTGAAAAGGGAATGTTATTTTCAATGTTTGAAGAAAGCTGCTGGAGTGATCAGAAGAGATAAAATCAGAAATGAGATCATAAGAGAAAGAATTGTCATAGAACCAATTTTAAACTATATACAAAAACACGCAAATAAAGCGGTTTGCTCACCTGGACAGAGTGTCTTGGGATTCCATACCATACAAGGCATATATGAAAAGTAGAAAAGGTCAAAGAACATGAAGCAGACCCAGAAGAAGATGGGGAAACAACATCAAAGACAACTACAACAGCATCAAATAACAATGGTTGAAGCCACCAGAACAGCAAGAACCAAAACTTTGTATCTCCCTTAACACCCGAAGCCATAAAAGAGAAAGTAAAGAAAGAAGAAGGTTATTTTTTTTTCTTTTCAATTCCTTTTTGTATTGTTTTGTGATTGTAGCAAACAAATAGTTTGCACAAACTTCTTTCCTGCCTACTTCTTTTAATATATTATTTATACATGGACGTTTTCATAATATTTTTGCTTTACTTCCAAACAGCCCAATTCTGAAAAGAGCAGATTTTGGCATAAGTGATTTCAGATTTAGGATATACACAATTTTTATTAAACTGAAGTTGTTTTAAAAAAAAGAGAATAGACTGGACAGATGTTTTTCTTTTGCTGGTGAATCAAAGTTTTTTTTTCCCTCCAGTATCTTTCAATCAGTTTATTTTGGCAGGAAAAAAATGTGTTTGAAAACTGAGAGCTGAAATAGTCTAGCTTCATAAGCTTTCCTAGCATGAATAGGTTCAGGCTGTTTGACATAATGCAATAAATAAAATACTACACAAGGTTGACTGAAATCAGTTATATTCATTTTAAGCAGGGTCCATGCCAATCAGGGGTCAGGTTTAGTTGTGGGGCTGCCTCTCCCTGAGGATATCTACCTATCCTACTAGATTACATAGGGTGGTCATGCTTCAGGTCTCTTCCTATAAATCAGTGGTGGCGAACCTATGGCATGGGTGCCAGAGGCGGCACTCAGAGCCCTCTCTGTGGGCACGCACACCATCACCCCAGTCCTAGGCCTTCAGCTTGGTTTTATAAAACCTTTTCACTTTAGGCCTCCGCCGCCGTGTACAAAAAAAAAAAGGTTCAATCAATCAGTCAATTTCAACTTCTCGTTGGAAAAAAAAGATCTTGCAAAGTTGGAATTGATTGATTGAACTTTTTAGTCCCACCCAGTCTGCCGTTACCACCGCAGCCACGCCCTCCCAATGGGCCACACCATCCAATGGGCCATGGCCACCCGGCACCCGACGATGCATAAGTGGGTTTTGGGTTGCAGTTTGGGCACTCAGTCTCTAAAAGGTTCGCCATCACTGCTATAAATATTGTCACCTGTTGGGACCTTAGAGGTGTGCATTCCTAGCTTTTTGGAATAGCCTTTCACCTGAGATCTGAGCAAACGTGAACTTTTTAACCTTCAAGAAGGCCATGAAGACCTGGCTTTTGACCTACACAGTGGGCTAGGATGTGGGTTTTGCTGGGAAGTTGTTTGGTCTGGCACCTGAGAATAGTTTTATTTTTTTCCTTGTTTTTAATTGATGGTTGTGAGTCACCTAGAATCATTATATATAGGCAGCTATATATGTTGTGTAAATAAATGGGGGGTGATTTATAGCTTCCTTAAGGTTTTCCCAGTGTGTCCATTATTATGTCATTGGTGACTGCTTCGCTGTTTTTGTGAATACTGAGAACTTCTTTTAATAAGTCCGGTTGAGTTACATGTATAATGTAATTTAGAACACAGGACAATTGAATGAAAATGCATAATTGACAGAGAGCAAGCCAAGAAGATTTTCTTGAGCCCTGGGATTGTGCCAATTAGGCATGCTAAAAGTTTCGTGTGAATATGGACAGCATGTTCAGCATTTTATCCTGAGAACTGAAATTCCTTCTGAGCCATTTAACTATGCCTGAATAGCATGCAATTCATTCTTCTGATGAAGCACCTCTGTTGCTGCAGCAATCACTGAGCAAAGAAGAATGACTGCAACAGGTTCACAAAGCACTGTTGATAAGAATTTGGACAGTGTCGTTTGTAATACGGTGGCTTTCCTGGGAACAAAGTAGCCTTTTGCATAAATCACCTGGTGATTTTTTTAAAAATGTATTTCCCTTTAACTGAATAATTTGATCCCTGTAGAAGTGGTAGGAGAAGAAAACATTTTATTTGGGATAAAATATGTTTCTTCTATAAAATTTAATGATGGTATACTTGAATTATTGCAGCCTTTGTTGGTAATGTATAGATCTTCTGTTACCTACAGTTGATTTGTTTTTGTAGTTTTCCCCCTTAAACTTAGGGGAGAAAAAGTAGGAAGATTGTAGCTTTATTTTGTTGCCCTTATTAAGACATGCCCTTTTCCACAGTTTCTCCTCTTGATTAGATTAGATTATTCGTTATGAATACAACTTAACTATTTGGGATGTGTTTGCGTTCATCTTGCTTAGGTTTACAGTGAACACATTGTAACCTTATGGCTGACAATGGACTGTGTAAGTCGTTTTTCATGACTAATGATAAATTAACTGAAGGCATGACTTTTATTTTGGTTGGTTTAGAATTTAACAGCAAGACAATAATGGCTATTAAGATATATTACTACGATCAAAGCAACAATCCACTGTGACATTCTCTAGAACACACCACAGTGAATGAACTGTAATCTTGTGTAGATTGCCATCTCACAGTCAAATTTTCAGTTGACAATATTTTAGTCTTCAAATGCATTTATTGTTTATTTTAAGATTAGCAATGGAGCAATTTCCTTCCCTCCTAGGCCAACTGGATTTGCTCAAAATTATTTTCTTTTCTGCTTCTTTTCCAAAATGAGACATATGTCAACTTCAAACCAATTTGAATTTGGAAGCTGAATTGCTATTGTTGTAGCATTTCAGTTAACCACAACTCAAAGGAGCACTTGGATTCTTTTTATACAGAAGTATTAACAGTAGACTGAAGAGGAAAGGATGATTTATTTCCTTCCTGTCCATTGCCTTTCTATAGTTGAAAGGCTGCCATATATATTGAATTGTGACATATGGGTTTTAGCAGCTTGCCATGGTTACTATTCTGCTGGCGTGAGCTAGCCATTATAGTGAGTAAAAACAAAATGAAAAAGCAGATCAATTCTGGCCTTGATGAGAAGCTTTGCTGTCCTGATGAGCTGACCTTGGCTGCTAGCCAGGGTTGGTATGGTGAGATGTTGAGAGAGCAATCCCATTGATCCAGCCTGGTATATAGGTGTCAGGGAGTTTTGCTGGGGGAGGCAAATATCAATCTCTTCAGTTGCTGGGACACATGATTCTAGTCCAACCTAAAAAGTGGAGAGAGGAAGAGATACAGAAGCATACAAGACAAAAACTCTGTGCATTGAATATATAAAGTAAAGAGAAAAGCTGAAGAATGAAGTTATATGTGTGGAGCAGTTGTTGAGTCTGGTCAAGAACAGAGAAGAAAGGTTCATAGGTGGCTTGCTTGGAAGAAGGGAAGGGAAGACGTAGATATATGCGACCTCCACTCTAGACTCAAGAATGGGTTGGTTGGTTGGCTGGCTGCATGCAGTGGCTTCACCCAAGACCCTAGAAAAGAAGGAAGTGCTCGGGTGTTGGTGGAGAAGCTTTCACTTCTGGAGATGACTGGGCAGAAGACCCTGAGAAAGGTTCTTATCTCCACAGAGAAGCAGTAGTTCTTAGGCTGAGCAGTTCCAGGACACTACACTGAGACACATTCCAGCCCATTTCTTTCTTTTTACTCTCTTGTCAAGGATAGAAATGGAGGAGGAAGCAAGAAAGCTAGATGAGGATAGGCTCTGGGAAGAAGACTTAGGAGGAAGGTGACATTGGGTGAACACCAGGATTGTGTTGTATATACTTGTTAAGAATCCGAGTGGAGCAGTTGTTAGAATGCAGTATCGCAGGCTAACTCTGCCCAAGCCAAAAGATCGATCCAGATCAATTCAAGGTTGATTCAGCCTTTCTTCCTTCTGAGGTCGGTAAAATGAGGACCCAGATTGCTGAGGGCAATATGCTGATATTGTAAACTACCTAGAGAGTGCTATAAAGCACTAGGGCAGGGGTAGGCAACCTTGGCTCTTTTATGACTTGTGGACTTCAACTCCCAGCACAGCTGGCTCAGGAATTCTGGGAGTTGAAGTCCACGAGTCATAAAAGAGCCAAGGTTGCCTATCCCTGCACTAGGGAGTCGAATATACATCTAAGTGCTATTGCTATTGTTCGTTATGAATACCTGTTGTAAATAATACCACTGTATACTGTAAAAAGCTTAAGAGCCTGCAGTGCTCTATTTTCTGTTGCAATTGCTACACTTACAAAATTATAAACCTCTAGTTCAGAAAAGAACTCGAATATTCTGTGACTTAAACATAAAGTATAAAGAAGAGAATTGACTTTGGGGAAGGTGGTTAGGGAAGCAGATTTGATGGGGACAATTCAATTTGGATATTTAATAAATTAGCTAAAGTCCCAATTTCTACTTTGGTTGGTTTAGAATTTAAATTCAGTTAAAGCTTAATTTACCACACCATCTTATCTCTATCTTTTCTATAACTATTTCATCATTAACTGAAAATGTAAAATAATGTTCTATCCTACTAAACATGCAGTATGTGTTTTACGAGCAGGGCAATGAAAATATGGTGATTGAAGGATCAAAGTTTTAGCAGTGAAGATTAGGTATCTTTCTAGAGGATTGGGTTTAGGAATACAGTTATGACCACAACTGAGCCCAAAATGTATGTTGCTGAGTGAAACATTTGTTAAATGAGTTTTACCCCATCTTACAACTTTTCTTGCCACCGTTGTTAAGTGATTCATTGCATTTGTTAAGTTAGTAACACGGTTGTTCAGTGAATTGACTTTGCTTGTCAGAAGGTTGCAAAAGATGATCACATGACCCCGGGGCACCACAACCATCATAAATATGAGTCAGTTGACAAGTGTCTGAATTTTTTTATATATATAATATTTTATTAATTTTCCAATTTTACATTTGAATATTTAAAAAGCAACGTGAGGTTAATCAATAGCTCAATAACAAAATCTTAGTACAAATCTCAGGCTACAACATCAAATATTTCTTCTCTTTTTCCGTTAACAATCACTGTCTCATGTTGAGGTTGGTACATTCTAATTAAATCAATTCAATAAGGACATCATTATTACATTTATCAATACATTTTTAGCTTATACATATCTTAATTACATTCAATCTTCATAAACAATTTATCCTGTTATTGATTTTAGTCAACTTTTAATTTCTTGTCAATAGTCCAATTTAACCTTTGATATTTATAATTTTCAGACTTTGGGTAACCAACATTTCCCTTATTTCACTACATAATAAACTATAATATCCAAAATACACATTTTATCTATTTAAATATAATCTTGTTCTATTTCCTAAGAGTTATCTATTTCCCACCATATTAAATCATCTACTTAATAACACAATATCCCCTTTAATAAATCAAAAATCATTATATATATATTGCCTAGATTAATCAATAAATCAAACATATTCATAGTATTTAATTTTCTTTTCCTTTTAAATCTAATTTTTAAATATTGAACCAATATAATCCTTATTTTTGACTGATTTCCAAATATTTTAAATATTTTAAATCTAATAACCAAAATTCCCCTTCAACATCTCCCTTTAGCCCACTAATTGGCAATATAAAATCCCCTCTAATGAGTCAAAATCCCAATTTTTTCAACCTTATTCTAGCTTTCTTCTTTTGCCAACTATACTTCCATATCAGCGCCTTTAAATCACCAAATAGATCTCCCTCTATTCTTATATATGTTATTTGAGTTAAAGGAGCCCATCTGATTGCCAGTTTTCTGGAAGGACTAGCCCATTTGTATTCGTTAAATTGTCTCCCTCGTATTCCAGTTCCCCGTGCTTGCTCTAATATATTTGTCTTCAATTCAATCTGTTCTACTTCTTTCTCAAATTTCTTCTGTTCATATAGAAAGTCATTTCCATTTTCAGTGTTGTCACTTTCTTTTCTGGATTTTCCATCAGCTGTATTTGTTGGTCAACTAAGTCCTCTGTCTTGATATTTGGTTGTCCCGCTTCTTGTGTTGTCTTCTGCATTGTTAGTTCTTTGGTAGTAGTCAAAATTTGGCTTTGTACATCTGAGCTGGCATCTTGATCTTTTATTTTATGTCTCACTTTGTCACAAGCTAAAAGAATGGTTTCGTGTACTGCTTTTAGCATAGCAAGAATCTTTTCCTGGTTTTCATCCATCTCTTTCACTTCTTTGTGGATAGTCTTTCTAGTAAAAGTTATTTGTTAAGCAAAAGTCAATAAAGGTTTACATTCACAGTTCAAATAAGCCAATTTTGCTGCCCAGCTTTCTCTTGCAGCTAAGTCTTCAGAGATAGTACCAAGGACAAGGAACTCTTATCAAGGTCTGGGCTTTGAGCCAAGTCTCTTTTTGGGAAATAACAAATTACCATACCAAGCTTCACCACAAGATGTCACTGGTGCCATTTAAGGATTTTTTTAAGTCCTGAATTTTTCTAATTCTTTTTCCAATTATATTTCTTTTTTGTAGATAAAAACAAGAGTTTCCACTAAAAACAGGAAACTTTTTGGTCCCCAAGTTTCAGAAACATATAAATCCACTTAGATTAAAGTTGTTCTTTTTAATGCTTTGATTCCCCTGGGTAATCAGACGCCGCTATTCTTAGAGGGTAGGGTAGAAATTCCCTTCCCTCTCTCTTCACAGGGGGAAGATACTTCAAAGAGCTTTACAGGAAGAAGGTACTTAGGGTAAAGAGAAGATAAGATCTCACACAGTTTCATCTGCAGTTGCTTTCAAAGTGCTTGGTAGTAAATTTGACTTCAGCTGTCGGCAGCTTAGTGACAAGCCATATTACTATGGCTGGTCTTTTCCCCGTCAGTTTGAAGAGCTGCCCCGGATCAAGAGGAAGGGCTGCCACCCTTCTGTGATCAGCAGGGGTCCTCTCCTTGCTCATCATCCCTACAGGGCGACTTTCAACCCTTTCCAGGATCCCCAAGCGGGATAAAACCAGACGCTGGAGACGAGGCTCGCTTCCATGCGTCTGCCCAGGCTGCGATGGCAAACCAGAAGCCTCAAGTGTCTGAATTTTGATCATGTAACCATGGGGATGCTACAATGGTTGTAAGTGTGAAAAACAATCATACGTCACTTTTTTCAGTGCCATTGTAACTTTGAATGGTCACTAAATGAACTGTTGTAAGTCAAGGACTACCTGTACTATCAGATGGCATCTCAGCATGGAAGCCTTTACACCAAGAAGTTCATGTGCACTAGATTTAGCTTGTCATCATCAATTTCTCTATCTTTTCTGCTCTCTCTTCTTCATATTTGTTATCCAGGTAGCTGCTCTGAGCTAGATACCAGATATTAGTCCAGAACCTCCTCATTTACTTCAGCGATTGATCCATTGTTTTGATAGAAACTAGTTTATTGTTAGATATAGCTTTATCCTGACCTGAATTCAACATTGCCTAATTTCTCTTATTTATGGGCTGTTTTTTTTTAATTATAAGGCCAGCAGAAAACAGAAATTTAAAGACGGAGATGATCAAAAGGTGATGTAGATGAATTAATATCATTTTTATCTTTTAAGTAGTGGATATGGAATTAATATCATTTTTATCTTTTAAGTAGTGGATATGGAAGAAAGTGAATGCTGTTAAAAGCTGTTGGTGGCATTCTGATTCTGCAGTGTATAATTACCACTTATTTTAGTATGATTTAATAATAATACTTATAGCAATAATAATTACTACTTCTATAATATTTTGGAATATTCTGAAGACTTTGGTACATTATTTTATTGTAATCCTTACAATAGCCCGGAAAGAAGATTGTAAATATTATATATTACAAATGAGTCCTCCTAAGTACTTACTTCTCACATTAGATATGAAAATGAATTGGGGATTTCTTGGTAAATATTTTAATTTCTTATCTCAATACTGCACAAGTTCTCCTAAACATATTTTTCTCTGAATTATACCTATTAAACTTTGAGAAGATGAGGAAAAAAAATCTCGGTTTGGGTATACGCTATGCATAAATTCACTCATGCCTATTCTATTTTTTTTTTAAAAAAAGAACTTGAAACTTTATTTCAAACTGTCCTAATTCTGCAAGTCTGCAGGAATATCCTTAGATAGCTATATATTCCAGGGTTAAAGATAAAACATATATTTTTATGATGCACTTTAAAACTGGCACATTTGTAGTCATTTAGATAATTGTGTTGCTTCTTAAATTGTCCTTGAAGTGCCAAAAAGACCTCTAACAGTGCTGATTAGACTGAATTTAATTTCCCTGATTTAGACATTAAATAGGAACTGCAATTAACCATCACCGACTATCTTTTGGAAGTATATTTTTAGAATGAGCATGTACTTTAGCTGCATTAAGGCATTATTCAGTGTTTAGTGCTACTTGAAACTTACTGAAGGATCTAGCTAAATACTGCAATTATATCCCTTGATTTATCTAGAAAAGGCCATTCTCTTTGGGCTCTGGCTCACGTTCATATCTGCTGGCTGGGGAGAATTGTAAGCCACAACTTCCGAAAAGGGTTCAAATATGTTTCTTTTCATTTTCAGTCAACATTTTCCATGTATAATGCTTTTGCAGAGGAAATAGACCCTAAGCAAATATATCAGACTTAACATAATACAGGTAGTCCTTGACTTTTGACCCCAATGGATCCCAACATTTCTGTTGATAAGTGAGACATTTGTTAAGTGAGTTTTGCCCTATTTTACAACATTTCCTGTCACATTTGTTAAGTACAGTTGTTAAGTTAGTAACACGGCATCAACGCTGCTAACATCGGATGTTCTTGCTTTGACAACATATGGAGACAACATGTCGGAACCACGAGACACGGTTGTTAAGTGAATCTGGCTTCTCCATTGACTTTGCTTGTCAGAAGGTCACAAAAGGTGATCATGTGATCCCAGGACAGTGTGACCGTCATAGATATGAGTCAGTTGCCAAGTGTTTGAATTTTGATCACGTGACCAGGGGGATGCTGCAATGGTTGTAAGTCTGAAAAGCAGTCGTTTTTTCAGTGCCATTGTAACTTCAAACAGACACTAAACAAACTGTTGTAAGTCAAGGACTATCTGTACCAATGTCTAAAAAACATTCGCTCTACACCTCTTCATTTCACCATTTTAATCTTTTTAAAGAACTCCAGGCTGGCTTAAAGCCATGAATTTAGTGTGAGGTCTTTCACATGAGCAAAGAATGAAATAATGCAGGAATAAGTTCACTTTGAATACACAGAAAATATTTTGAATGATTTCATAACGTGGCTGCCATGATAGGTGATAAACTACAAAGTAGTCATTAAGCAGAAAATCACAAGCTGGTGTGATTACTGCTGATTGTGTCCTGCATTGCATCCAACGGGATGCTTTCTGGTACCCTAATGTATTTTTTTATCCTTTTCTGAGCAGATGAGTTTCCAAAGCTACTGTACTGCAGCCACTTATCACTCTGAGGTCTTAAAAATGTCAGTGTGGCCAATGTGAGGTTTCTCAGGTATAAAAATGATGGCCTCTGCTGCTTTGCTTTGTCATACACCAGCTTCCCATTTTTAAAAATGAAAAACTAAAGAAACTCAAAGGCAGTCCGTAAATGTCTCTTTTGGCATTGACAGACTTTTTACTGTCTGTCTGCCAGTGCCAAAAGAAACATTTATGGTCCATTGTTGCTCAGGAACATTAAGTTGCCTACATATATGCATTTATCTACACTTCTAAATTGTTCTTCCTTTAAGAAAATTAGTTTGGGCTGCCTAATTATCTTCAACCAAAGTTCTGGCATACAGTTCTGACTATTTTCATTCATGAAGTCAGCCAGAGAAAGCCTAAGCTGAGGTGTTCTGGACTTCCTATGAAAGTGGACATATCTAAATCAGTCCTCAGTCAAATAATTATTGCAACAGTGCTAGAAAAACAACTGTTGGGCTTTTTTTTTTAACCCTTCAGTATATTTCTAGCAGCTTTAGACAAGATACTTATATCAAATATTGTCAACTCATATCTGAAAGGAAGAGCTGCTTTCAAAATAAGAACTAACACGAAGGGAAGGTCAGTTGCTTGAATGAGGTTATTTTAATTTTGTTCTGCTTTTTTAATGATGAAACGTGGGAAATTTCAGGTAAGTAAGAGTGTCATGGTTCCGACTAATGAAACACTTCAAAGAACTTCCAGGCAAGGTTTACCCTAAAAGCCTTTATTATCAGTGTAACAGATTGACGGCACTTCATGTATGGTTTATGCCAGAATCTGAATTCCCCTTGTTTGCGTCTAACTTTTCTTGCTAAACCCCTCCCTTATTTTGCAGTCATAAGTCACATCTTCCAATTAGCCCGGAGGGCAAAGATTCACTTCCGTTCCTTTTCCTGGGCTTTCCTTATAAGTGTCCTCCCATTCTCTGTCATCTGAATTAACTCTAAAAATACCAGACAGTTCTGTATATTTTTTCAAAGCAATAATATCCTATACTAACAGCGTTGACAAAGAGTAGAAATAGAAAACTTGAAGTATTTTTCTCCTTAGAATAGGCCTGACAGATATCACCTAGGGTGCTATCTGCATTTCAGAAAAAGCCTGAAGCGCTCTAATTTTAATTTGAGATGTAATTAATCAGTTTTAGAAACTTATTTTTAGTTAGAGTGACAAAGAGAGGATTTTTCCCCTACCCATTACCATTTGATATCCCTTCTCAGTTCATATTAATTTGTACCTAGCTTCCTTTTTTCAGTTTTTCAAGTGCTCCTGTCATTAGATTTTGAAGGTTTATCCATACTATTGGTCTCAAGGTGTGACTCTGCCTGGTAAAGATACGTGTTTCAAATTCTCAATTCTTTTGACATATTTACTATAAGTGCCATTGCTGTTAATGTTTTCCACTTCTAAATTAAATATTTCTTCCTGAAGACAGGGGAGCTATTGTTATAATGTGATTTCTGGATTCTATCAGTGGTAGACTGCCTTTTGATAACTTATTGTCCTTTTCTTGGATGTGTTGCTTAATGAACACCACAGTATTTGGTCCCGTACTATGAGCATCCAAGGAAAGCAAACCAGGGATAATTAAATTCCTTTTTAAATTGTTCTTTTCAAAATAAACTAGTGCCTAAAAATCTCCACTCACAAATTAGCCCTTTAGGACATGTCAGGAATGTAGCTAACAAACAGTTGCAATGAATATTAAGTTAATGTGACTTCAGGGGGTGGTTGCTTAACGTGAGGCACGATACCTTTCTCCAGATAAGACCAAATCAGTTTTGTCTGTGTTCTATTGGCAATTAGCATTCTGATGAGTTTTTAATGTTCCCAGATATCCGTGGAATACAAGAGTTTTTGGACAAAGTATCTCAGCAGGGAATGGATGTAGCACTTCAGAAAGTGGAGAACAACATCAATAAAATGATCACAGGACTCTTCACCACCATGCGGATTGAAGAACTCAACCGCTATCGGGACACGCTGAGACGGGCCATTTTGGTAATGAACCCATCGACAGCCAAGTCGTTCATTGCTGAGGTGAGTGAAGGCACCAGCTGACACTTAAAATTCAGCTCCCTTTGAAACTTCTGACAAAACAAAAGTTGATTTTTGTGGCTGAAAATAAATTATTATTATTATTATTTGAACAATATATGTATGAGAGTATGTATGCATTAATCTGCCCAAATGTTTGAACCTCAAAATCAACAATCAGTTGGCCAATGCTGTACAGAGATTATGGGTCTCAAAATCCTAACACATTCTAGAGAGGAACAAATATATATCATTTATTCCAAAGGTGCTTTTTCAGGAGGCAAAGCACCTTTGGGGCAATCATACCTGGATGACTGAGAATCTCCATAGACATATATCATTTATTATTTATAAAATAAAAATGGTTCTTGAACTAAAACATTATGAACATGCAATTTGAAATTTTGTCTTATTAACATTATTGTTCATTAATTATTTTCCTGTACAATTTATTCCATTGTTTACTTTCATATAGCAAATTATTAAAAACACAGGTGTTCATGCCTAATTACAGTGATGCCAAAATGAGGAAATATGTGCCATGACATCACAATGCAAATTCTACCTTTTCATCCTTATGTTGCAGTATTGGTATCATAACACACTTGCTTCCCTTGCCCCTTCTGTGATGTGTTAATTGGAAACTACTTTTTCCATTAAAATATCCATTAATTTAATAAAAATTGAGAGCAAAAATCAGCAAACTTTTAAGTAGAAGGAAAATATTCATAATTTGCCCATACCGACTACCAGTGGGATTTTGTAACCGACAGCTAACCACAATGACACTGGAAATAATGCTAGAACAAGGCACAAATGGCTTTTTTGAAATTCTCCCTTAAATTTGTGGGCAAAATAAAATAAAACTCAAAATGGTGGGTGTTATATCTTTAGTTCTTTAGGCATTGAATGAGGCAAAGTGTTGAAACAGCAAACAAGTTTATTAACTCAGAACAGAAGCAGCCCTAAAGGCTGCTGCACAGCTATTTATACAGTTAGCCTCTAGGTGGCAACCAATAGGTTTAAAGTAACAGTTTTCCGCCCTCAACCTCATTATCAGCTTGGAGACAGCCAGTCTGGCTTTCAGTAACAGCAACTGTTAAACCAGTGGTTCTCAACCTGTGGGTCGGGACCCCATTTGGGGTCGATCGACCATTTCACGGGGGTCGCCAAGCAAGGCTGTCCGCCATTTTTTTTGTCCGTCATTTTTTTCCCCTTTTCCAGCGGGTGCCTTACCTCCCTTGGGCTGGGCCAGCTTGTGGTCGGCCTGCTCCGTCTCTGCCGCTTGCCAGCTACGCCTCGGCCGGCGCAGGGGGCGGAACCACGCATGCGTGGCGCTCCCGGGCAGGGAAAGTCCTCGACTTACGAACGGTTGGGTAGTCCTCGACTTACGACTGGTTTAGTCCTCGACTTACGACCGGTTTAGTCCTTGACTTATGACCGGTTTAGTCCTCGACTTACGACCGGTTGGGGTCGCGGCATTAAAAAGGTTGAGAACCACTGTGTTAAACAATACAGCAATGTAGGTCAGACATTAAGCAAGTGATTTAAAACAGTTGTGGCCAATACATTACAGTGGGCTCTCTAGGAGAAGAGCATTCTTCAACGATTTCCCAAAGGCATTTTTTCTTTTTCTTTCTTTTCCTTTTCTATTTTCTTTCTTCACTATAGCTCCTTATTTTGTTTTCTAACATTTCTATTGCTTTTCTCTTGTTATTTTTTTTCAAATTAAATTATAATAAGAAAAATTATGGACTTTTTGCTGAAAAAAATGGACTTGTGATTTATGGATTTGATGGTTAGAAAGATTGGCTTATGGAAGAAAGAAATTATGATGTAAATTTGGAAGGAGAGGGGAAAATATAAATGCATTTATAACAACCGATGTCAAAAAGATCAGAAGCCGCTTCCTTTATAACGTTTCTTTTTTTAAATTACCGTAGCTTTCTTAGTATTCCTTCTTATTTTCTTTCAAAATATAAATTGCTTTCATGTGGTTAAAAATTATTTTAATAAAAAAATATATTTAAAATACAGCAATTACTCAGATTGCCAGCATTTCTGTAAGTAAAGATACTCAGTAATAAAAGAAGAATTAATAGCTCCACCAGTGTATACTGAATGAGCCCTGGTGGCGCAATGGTCAGAATGGAGTATTGCAGGCAACTCTGCCCACCATCTGGAGTTCGATCATGACCAGGTTCAAGGTTGACTCAGCCTTCCATCCTTCCGAGATCAGTAAAATGAGGACACAGATTGTAAACTGCCCAGAGAGTGCTGCAAATATATATCAAAGTGCTATTGCTATATTCAAGTTAAGTCTAAGTGCTATTCCTAAATTCTAAGTGTATTGCCATATTCAAATATCACTTTACTGCAAGATCTAATAGCAAGTGCCTAGTGCTGACAGCTGACTTCAACTAAGATGCAAGCACTTTCCCAGCTATGTTTTTATTGTTCCTGGACTTGTACTGGTCAGTTCTTAATATTTATTAATTGTGAAGCTATTGCAACACAACTATTAATGGGGTAGCAAACTATTTTGTTTAGCTTAGTAACCATCATGACTAAAGCAATCAATGATGGAGGAGAGGGGAATCATTCTTGTACTGATCCTTGAAAGGGTGAGCATATTCTGTTGAATATACTGATGTCTTTAAATCCATCCATTTAATATTGATACTTATGAATGAATAATCATAGATATATTCACAGATAATCATGTTTTATTCTTTCATGGCACCACCTTGTTTAAGGTGTTTAAACAGTGACTGTCTATATTGTGTTTATATGAATAACATCTATTAACACTGATTCTATCAAATTACCTTTTGTCTCAGGCATTGCATATATTATAAAAGACTAAAGTAGGACATTGAAATCATATATAACCATGTTGGGCATAGCCTCTATTAACAAAACATAAATTTCAAAGCTTTCTTTCTGTATTCTTTTCACCTCTTAAACTTGCAAAACTAAAATATTTATTGTTTTTCTTATTATGCATTCGGTATTTTTATATTAAAGAATTTTAATGAGATCCCTTTCAACCTCCAGATATGAACAGCTATTTAATAAATAAAGTTGTAAATATTCAGTTTAATTGCACAAAAGAATCTTACCCGATTCATTTGAAATTATGGGAAGGGGGTGCATGTATTTGTACTTATTTGAAGAACATAATGTATGTGCATACATTAATAACAATTTAAACTGCTTTGTAGGATTACAGTATTTACATTTTCAGTTCTACTTGACATATTTCATGTAGTTAGAATAACAAATTGCCTACACAGAATATTCAACATATATAATGAAATGTAAACCACATTTATAACATTCCATATTTAAAACAATGAATTTGGATCACTATTATTTATTTAGATACTTCTACCATCACATAGTAAAGAAATATTAGAATGTCTGTATTTTTATTCCTTTCACAACAATTATTTTTAATTTAGCTTTTTACCCAAAAAAATTTTCCTGTATATGTTGCAAGTACTCTTAGATCTGTTTATAACGCTTTTTGCAAGTGATTAGCTCAAATCTATAATATCAGAATCTGTATTTCTTTCATTTCACAAAGCTGTCTGCTGTCTTTTATCTATCTATCTATCTGTCTGTCTGTCTGTCTGTCTATCTATCTATCATAAAATTCCATAATTTTATGTTTAAAATACCTTGTTCTATGTTTTGATTCAGTTTTGATCTTTCTTAGTAGAATGGTCCATGTTAAATGGAATGTACTTTCTAACAATTTACAAGGACATTGTTGTGTGTTTAGTTCTTGGTAGCTATTTTTTATCAGGTGATTCATGGGATTGATTCTTAAGCATTTCAGGAGCTATCTTTCATGATATAAAAGATTGGAATACACCCATCTATGTCCAGAGAGGCTTTGTGATACCACTTGCAGCTGTTCCCCTAATAATTGATCTGTAGTCAAATCCACCCACCCTTTCAATAGCTAAATCAGATGCATTGGCATGGTAGGGGGAGGCAAATGGCAAAAACAGTGTTGTACTGTTGTGTCACAAGTTGCATATAAGTATTCCACCCCTTACCACCCCCACCCCAATAACATTATACCAGAAGGACATGATCATTCCAGTGTATTTCTAGATTCACTAGTATATAGTTCTGTGAGACTCAAGTGCTGATCTTTCCTATCAACATCTTGATGAGAGATAAGATGAACTATTAAAGTTTCATCTTTCCAGTCCTTGAGAACCAGTAGAATAACTCATTCAAATTATCTCCAGCTGAGTTAATATCATAATAGAGATTAGCAATGTTATTCTTTTGAATTTCTGCAATATTACAGATTAAGTATAGAGAAAAATTAGAATAAATCAGAGCATGCTCCAACACTGGAACTTTTTTTCATTTCTTTCCAAAGTTTGGTGCTGAAACAATACTGCTTTTTGTTCATTTGCTTGCTTGCTTGTGCCGAAATCTATTGCAACAATTCAGATCAGCAAATTGATTTTGCAATTCAGTTTGAAGGAAGGGATTTGATCAAATTCCCTTTAAATCAAAACTTCATTCAGTCCTATGACATTGCTGTTCTACTGAGAGCACTTCTACAGGGTGCCAGCTTTGGTAATATTGTAATACATATCTACCAGAGAATGTCTTATTGAATTCAAGGTCAAAAGTTCAGGTTTCTGAGTTTTAAAAAGGAAGCTAGGAGCAAAGAGCAGGGCTCGGTTACTCTCAATTATTTTGGATTCAGGTGTTGTATTCTAACTATATTAAATAGTCTTTTTAATCTGAAATAATTTCCATTGTTTATAATAATAAAGAGTAATTGGAAGATGCTAGACTAGTGAGAGAAAAAAAACAAAAGTACATTATTATACCGGTATATTTCTGTGTACCTGGCTAGCCACCTTCTGTAGATTTGCAATTGAATTCCTATAGTGTTCATTTGAGTTGCAGGTTTTTTTATCAAGAAAATTGATAATCTTCCCTAAATTAGTGGACAGTAGCTTTAAATTCCCTGAGTTAGTAGACAGTAGATTTAAATTAGATATTGTCTTTTCAAATCCATTGTTTTAATTACTCATTATATCACTTGCTTTGTTCCCTGGGGAAATGCTAAGTTATTTTATTAATAGCATTTAAAGTCTTTATTTGTCCATTCAGGTAAATCGGCCATCAATCAACACATAGAAATAAACAATGTTTACATACAATTTAAAGAGATAACAGAAAGCAAAGAAGGAAACAACAACCACCCAAAAAAAAGTTGTTGATACCCTGGAAACTGTGCAGAGAAGAGGAAAGATCTGAGGGCTAAATCATACAATGAACAGTTGAGGTGCTAGGTATGTCTAGCCTACTGAAGAGAAGTTTGGGGGGGCAATTTAGCTGTCTTCCTGTATTTGAGAAGCTATCACAAAGACGAGGGGATTGACTTATTCACTAGGGTGCCAGAGGGCAGGACAAGAAGTAATGGGTGGAACCCAACCTTGAAGTAAGGAGAAATTTTCTGATGGTGAGAACAATTAATCAATGGAATAGCTTGCCTCCTGGGTTGTAGATGCTCCATCACTGGGGGTTTTCAAGAATAAATGGGACAATCATATTACTAGGATGGTATAAAACTCTTCCTTAAGCAGGGGGTTAGAATAGAAGACCTCCAAGATCCCTTTCAGCCCTGTGATTCTACGGTTTTATATCAGCAGCCAACATCCAGGTAAACAATGATTAACACAAGACAAACAGGCAGAAAACAACACCCTAATCAAGGAAATAATAAGGAGAAAACCACATCCCCACCAACACTAGCAGGACAAACTACTGTATATACACAGGGAGAAAACCCCACACTCACTAGCACTGAGGATGTTACCTAGTTGGGTAATAAAATGTCTACAAGCATACAACCATACTGAGAGAGCACCAAAGATTCCATTTTATTTGTTCTTTGCTAAAATGTCTATTGTTAGCCACCACGGCTCTTGTGACCATGGGTATGCTGCAATGGTCATAAGTGTGAAAAACGGTCATAAGTAACCCTCGCCACCTTTGATGATAGCATATCCCTCAGTTTAAATACATGCTGTGAAGAAAGGATATTAAATATAGACAGTAAGAAGTCTATCGTTTGGTTTCATTGGATGACTCGTGATTCAATATTAGGAGAAAGAAATGTTTGTTTCTGCGCACTATGCACCATTTTAGTCTTAAAACTCTTTTTATTTTCTCATAAGCAATTGGTCATCCCACCCAAGTCCTTAATTGCTATATTCATTCATTTGTGGCTGTGCTCCACACACTTGTTTTTGCAACAGCTCTTTTTTTTTTAGCTCTTTTAATCTATGCAACATAATTTCATCTTCTACTTGTAGTCTCCAAATAACAATAGAAGAAAAAAAAACCCTATAGTGTTTAGTTATATAGTTAGGACGAACTGTCAGAAATTAAACTAGCAATTCTATACATTAGGATTCCAGAGCCCCACCCCAATCTATTTTGCATCAATGTTGACCAGAAGGAGAGGAGAAAGGCATAAGAAGAACCCCTGGGGTGTAAACCCAATTATCCATTGCAACTGCTGGTCACACCTGAAAAGCATGAACAGAAGTATTGTAAACCTCTCTGGCTTGTTTCTGCTATTTCCAACAGAGGAACAAATTCTTACTGATGAAGCATATCAAGAACTGCTGAAAGAGCCAACTCTCAGCATGACCACTTTGAATTTTTCCATTTCAAGGTAGAGAAAATTGGTCCAAAAGTAATTACATTCTTCCTATGGCCTTGGTCAAAAGGCAGAGCAACAGAGAACTGAATAATAATCCAAGGCATCTTTCAGTTTTCTGAATGATTTCAATACTCTGCTATTCTCTCTACACATACACCTATAGTAGGGCTGTTTACGATATGCATGAAAACCTACTTCAGACAAACTATAAGCACAGCACCTTACTGCATCTTTTTAAAGCAGCTCCCTTTTCCCCCCCAAACTTACATTAAAACTGAAAAAAGTGTGGCTACTTTAAAGGGTCAGTTACTTAATTTTATTATTAACAAATTAATCATAATTGGACCATAGAAGGCTGAAAAAAAGATGAGCCATTTTAATAAATAGTAGGGAGATGCTGTGCTCTTGGTGGAACACATTCCAAACCAATCCTTTCTAAGCATTTTACAAGCATATGCAGCCCTGCTTTTCTAGTTCTTTAGTAGATTCAGCATAGATACTGTATATCCATATTATTATACAATTCGTGGTTTAAGAAAAGATCCTTTTTAACATGAATTTTAAATCTGTGCAGATTAATTTATTAATCTGGTAAATTGCATAGCTGCATAGGGAAAGCCCATTGCCAAGCTCCTAAAACAAAGAAGTGAACGATTAGAGCAGAGGTAGTCAACCTTGGCTCTTTTATGACTCGTGGACTTCAACTCCCAGAATTCCTGAGCCAGCTAGGCTGGCTCAGGAATTCTGGGAATTGAAGTCCACGAGTCATAAAAGAGCCAAGGTTGACTACCCCTGGTTTAGAGTTTCAAAATGTGTACATAATATCCACTAATAGCTAAAGAACAGTATTAGCTTACAAACACTGCAGAAACATATGTAATTTTTTTTAAATAAAACATACATTTGTAAGCCAAAGTTAATAAAGGAAGTGATAAATAGATCCTTGATACCACAATATACAATTGCAAGTCTTGACTTGGAAAAAAGATCACAAATGCTGCCAAAAAGGCCAACACAGTGCTGGGCTGCATTAACAGAGGGATAGAATCAAGATCACGTGAAGTGTTAATACCACTTTACAATGCCTTGGTAAGGCCACACTTGGAATACTGCATCCAGTTTTGGTCACCACGATGTAAAAAAGATGTTGAGACTCTAGAAAGAGTACAGAGAAGAGCAACAAAGATGATTAGGG
>NW_015388860.1:213684-235124 GCF_001527695.2 Protobothrops mucrosquamatus
TTAGGCATACTTTTATGATGGTCACCTCCCTGTAAGTGTTCAATATAACATTTTCTGTTCCATCTCTTCTGCTAAGGTGAGATTTCTTATTTTTGATTAAGGCTGATATCATATCTTTTTAAGAGCCAAAATGATTTACAACTAAAAAAAAATACTGCCCTTTCTCATTTGACCACAAGTTATCTTCTCCCCACCAAGCTTTCAATGAAAAATTTATGAATTTGAAAGCACCCACTTTTTGTTAATGATCAGATGCAATGAAAAGAAGATTTTATCCATATATATCTCAACAGAAGATAGAATGAGGGAGAGAATGTACGAAACATCATACATTGTATGCATGTAAGAAACATCAGTTTAATGTTGTAACATTAAACATTTTGGTCCCACATTTAAATGCCAGGATAGAATTCCATTTCTTCAGTTATAAAAGCTGTGTGCTTATTTTATTCTTGGGTTTGCCTTGCATATAAATATTTTTTAAAAAATAAGAAGCATAGTGCTTCCCAGAATGAATGCAACTTATTAAGATAGAATGTAATTTCCAACTTGGGATTCATCAGATGTTTAACTATTTTTAAGGCTGGCAGGGATTTCTAGCAACTGTACTTCAGTATACCAGGAAATAACCTGATTGGGGGAGACAATCAGAATGGAAATGAATAATGGTTTATCTGTTTTAGTAGGTGCAAGAGTTCAAAACAAAGCAAGAAAAAAATATGCCACATATCCAAGCTAAAAAGCTAACTAAATTTGTCTAGTGTCTTTGGAATAAAGGAAAATAAAAAAGGAATATGAGAGCACAAATTTGAGCTCCTGAGTTTTCCCATAGGATGTTTAATAATTTAGCAATGTTTGTTGTTTCTGATGTTATATTTCAAGTACTAGCCCACTTGTCAGGCAGTACGAGACCCCTGAGGTAGTTTACAAGCTGTATTTATTGATCTTATGTTGTCAGCTTGTCTAATAATGATTTTTTTTGTTCCATACAATTGTTATGGTCTTGTACAGAGGTATCTAGAAAACACTTACAGTGTGAAATTAAAAAAATACTGTGTCTAATGCATATTGTCTAATGCATATTTACTCATAAGTAAATTAACATTGTTTAATTAACACTCTGGTTAATTCTCCTGATTTGGGGCAAATTTTCCAGTCCAATATTGACATTCCAAATATTGAATTCTGTTCAATCATGTCTTTTACCTTAATTGCTTTTCTCTATGTTTGGTGACAATGGAAGATATGGAATTGAAGTATGTCCTTCAATTAAGATGAAAGCAAAAGCGTGGAAACATACCTTTTCCTTTTGTTTTTATCATGTCACCTCCACCAGTCAAAGATCTTTTCCAGAGTCTTTCCAGCTAACACACAACTCCAGAAAAGGTACATCTTCTTTAAGATGCTACTAATAGGTAGCAGAACTACCATGCCACACCTGTATATTGCACACCTTGATTAGCACATAATAACTCACCAGTTGGGGTTTTCCTCATCACAGAGATTTCATGACAGTTCATGGTTTGCATCAAGATTAGATTTTTAATATGCATTCATCTTTTCTTACTAAGAGAATTTTATCCGTGGTCCAGACAAATGATGGGTTTTATTTGTAACCCTTAAGATTCCCCCACAAACGCACCAATTTTATTATTTTCCACAGAACAAATCTATTTAAGGTGAAAATGCAGAATAATTGCACAATATGTTTAGATTAGTGGTGTTGCTTGGAAATATGGGCTTTTCCTTATATACAGTAGCCCTTCCACCCATAGAAAGCAGAAATAAGATGTGATATGCAGTTACTCTTTGCAGTCTGGATATATCCACACTGCAAGTTAACTTAAAGTAATGGGAAATATAATTTGGTGATGACTGAACATTCTCTAACAGAAGCCAATATTGGAACATTTTCTGTTCAAAATCTTTTGCCCTCTTCTTTTTCACTTCTCGTTTGTAAGTGGGGGTTTTTTTAATATCATATTGTGTTTTTGGGTAACCTGATAACATGTTTTGATCATTCTTTTTCAGTTTTGTCCATCTAGAAATTTGTAGCCAAGTGAATTTTGTCAGTTGGCCTTTGCTTCCTGATTCTCTGCAAGAACTAATTCCCTAAGGACCAATTTTATTTGATACACAAAACATTTGCCTTGTCAAATCAGCTACAGTTAATCAGTGGTAAGAACAGATAGATCAGCATATTTCCAGTTTGTGTTGATCATACTCAGTTTGATGTAACTAATGCCACACTTTAGATACACACAGACACACACAAATAGGAGGTCCTAACCACAAGTAATATTTTCAGATATCATTAGGGACCATGCAACACATATCTTTACTATTGTATATGTTTGAAGTTGTCCTGAAAACTTCCTCCCTCTCCTTCTAGGAGAGTTCTATTACAAAACCAGTGTTGATGGTATTTCCTTCTCATTCCTAACCCTTCTAGAATGGCTTCCTTTGATGGGAACAAGCTGTTCACAAAGTAAAAGATTGTGAAAGAAGGAAAGAAAGAAGCTTAAAATTAATCTAAATCAATCCTAAAGCTTTTGAAAAACATAAACCGTGCCCTATAGTTTAAGCCTTGAAAATTATAAAATGGGTAAATTGGATTTTTATGGAAATTTCAGAGAAGGATTATATTCCCTAGCAACAATATAATATTTGAATCATAGTAGAATCCACAGGGGATTTGCTGACTTTAAAAATTCAACACCTTTTGGTACCTTTCAGCAAAAACTAATTTACTTTTTTAATCTGTGTTGCATAAATAACAACATTATAGCTTACCCTCCATTGATTGGCAGCACCTTACACTGGCAAAGATGAAGTAACTAGAGAAGCATGACAGACTATTGTGCTACAGGATCTTCTAAGAAAGTTCCAATATTATGGAAACTCTGACGTTAAAGAAATACATGCTTTCAGAGAATACAGAAAAAATGATGAAGAAAAACATCTTGATATAAAAGGTATATAAGCCAAACTACAGAATGGGTAACTGCTGCAGAATGTTAAATAAACTATATATAGTAGAATAGCAGAAGTCTTGTAGGAGCAACAGAAACTCCAGTAGTTTGTTTATCCTCATTTGTCTTCCAAGATGTTTCTAGAAAACAAGAACTGTTTACTGGGTGTTAAAGCTTTTCAAACTTACTGGGTGGTAAGCTTTTCAAAGTAAAAAAGTAGAAAGGAAGAATAATTCAGTGATGTTACACTAAACAAAGCTTCAGGAAGAAACAACCCAGAGAGTAACTCTATTCAGCAACAGTACGAGATACTGGTAGGATTCAGACATTGTGCTACACCATGAAGTAAGTGCTTGATTTTGGTTTAGCATATTATGTGAATTCCAGTCATTGTGGCTTGCAATTCATAGTTCATGGCTTAACACAATGTGTAAACTCAGCCATGCTAGTGTATTTATCAGACCATGATTACAGAAAGCATGGCTTCATATCATATAGGCACCAGCAAACAAGAGTTAAACAGAGGAGAATATAACAGAAAAAAAACAGCAAATCAGAACTTTTTAACTAAAAATAGTTTGTTTAGTTGCACCTATATGAAGAATTTTTACATAATCACAAGACTCATTAAGTGAACTTGAATGGCTGTTATGTCTAACACTAATTTATTTTGTAAGGTTTGTGAATGATAAAAAAAAATGGAAGTCAGAGTGGGATGGAATGGGAGAACCTTATATGTTGTCTTGTGGACTTTGCAATAAGGCTACAATATAACTCAAATAAATAAATAAATGGTAGACAAGCCAAAAACAAACCTATTTTCCAGAGCACCAGAAGGCAAGACAAGAAACAATGGATGGAAACTAATCAATGAGAGAAGCAACCTAGAACTAAGGACAAATTTCCTTACAGTGAGAACAATTAATCAGTGGAACGGCTTGTCTTTAGAAGTTGTGAGTGCTCCATCACTGGAGGCTTTTAAGAAGAGACTAGACAGCCACTTCTCTGGAATGGTTAGGGTTAGGGTTAGGGTCTCCTGCTTGAGCAGGGCATTGGACTAGAAGACCTCCAAGGCCCCTTCCAACTCTGTTATTCTGTTATTTATTCTGTTAACATGATTGTAGTTCTCAAAAGAAAGTAAACACTTCTTTAAAAACTATCACTTTAGAAATATTCATTTTATAGACAAATTGCAAATCAAGTCAAAGACAAAGTGAAAGGAATTAAAGTGTTGAAGACCCTGTGAAAGACAGATATCAGGAGTTATCAGGAGGGCAAGGATGCCAGTTTATTTAATTTTTTTTAAAAAAACAGCAAATTTTATTTCCCTGTGTCCCATTTGAATTTCTGATCAATTCAGATCTATCACTATTTCATTTATTACTATCACTACTACTTTAATTAAAGGTCATAGAAACATCCACCACTGTGAAAGGAAATTTTTTGCCGTATTGTAATTAATCAGACATTTAGAAGAAAGAGAACTCTGTTATCTGAAAAGTGTTTTTTTTTTCTGAAAGGCTATCTTCGTTTTCTTAGAAGCTTACAGGCCTCAAAACTTACATACATCATAAGCACCATTGATAATCTTTAGCAGCTTTTAGTTCTTTAAACTCCTACTCTGATTCAAAGAATAAGCTTTCAAGAGCTTTTTCATACTTTGGAAGCATTATTATTCTTACTTTTTAAAGGGGGCAATAGCAAAACTTTTTTTTTTCTTTCTGTTAGTAAATGCCTCTTGAATGAATGAAATTTGGAAAAATGGAGTCATGGGAGTTTTTTGGCTGTAGCTTGTTATTGCAACATTATTATTTTTTTTGCAAAAAGACAAAACAGAACAAAACTTTCAACTAGCAATAAAAATAGTTAATAGTTGCAAATGGATTTGTGCTGTGAACATTGGCAGTTGCAGCATGAAAGGAACGCTGAGAGGCTTAGCACTCTTTCAATCCAACTTCAGAAGAGATAATACATTGCAGTAAGCCATGAGGCCTCCAGCTAAAGGGTTTAGTGAGGTTTTGTTTTGTTTTGTTTTGTTTTCAGCAAAATGTCACTTCTTTCTTGCTGTTCATATACACTACAGTCTTTTTGTATTTCCTTGCAGTCCCTAAAGATTGCTGAAATTAAATTAGTAAAAAAGCATGGAGAATCTCCAATGCATAGGGTAACCGATGCATTTGAATCTGGCCTATTTACAGTAGGTCTGCAAAGAAATCAATTTTTTTCATGAAGTCCCTCTGCTCCATTTACAGGGAAATCACAACCCAGTGAGGTGGCGCAGTGGTTAGAATGCAGTACTGCAGGCTAACTCACTTCTTATTGTCAGGAGTTTGATCCTGACTACCTCACGGTTGACTCAGCCTTCCATCCTTCCGAAGGTGGTAAAAGGAGCTATGGGTTTCATGTGGCAATCTGATTCCCCAATGCTCTGTTCAACCTTCATCTTTTCTTTTTATACCAAAGAGTACCAAAAAAAACCAGTTTGTCCATTCCAGACATCTTGAAAGAACAATATCAAGTCGTAAGAATGGGGCCATGCAGTTCTACAGATGAATGTGTGAATATGTAGCAATGTATGCTAACTGTAAATTCAGTGCTCTTATTTGAAACTGAGACCTCATTCAGTTCTGAGTGAAATCCCGAAGAACTTCGATGAAAAAAAATCCCTACAATTAGTTTATATAAAGTCTATATAAAACTATATAAGTTTTAGATAATTATTATTGTTGTTGTTTATCGCACAGTCAGCCAGATGTTCAGACTTGGTTGGCATTTTTGTATACCTATCAAGTCTTTTCCAAGGACCTGGGGTAGGCATATCTGGATGTTTGATGGTGTTACAGATATCGTCAAAGGATGGAAGCTGTTCTGAATAAAGCTGCCTTTTGCATTTGACTGATGGTGAATTTGTCAGTGCTGAGGGTGTTCAAGTGGTGCTCCAGTTGTTTTGGAATTGCACCCAAGGTACCTATTACTATTGAGACTACCTTTGATTGCGTCTGCCACAGTCATTCTATTTCTATTTGCAGGTCTTTGTATTTTGTTTTGTCAAGTTTCAAATTCTTTCTCAAGTTCTTTCTCTTCTATTCTGCTGTCTTCAGGTACTGCATTGTCCACTATCCAGACTTTTTGTCATTGTTAAGTCTGGGGTGCTATTTGGCAGTGCCTGTCTGTTTGAATTCTAAAGTCCCAGAGCAATTTGGTTTCTTCATTTTCTATGACTTTCTCTATTTTATCCCACCAATTCTTGCTTGCAGGCAAATTATATTTCTTGCAGATCTTCCAATACAGCATTGTTGCTACTTTGTCATGCTATTGCTTGTCATCAGTTTGTGCAATCTTCTTGCAGTAGCTAACGAGATGGCCCACCAGTTCTTCAGCTTCTTTGCATAGGCAGCATTTGCTGTCTATTTCTGTCTTCTCAATTCTGGTTTTGTATGCATTTGTTCTTAAGTTGTTGTTGTTGTTGTTGTTGTTGTTATTGTTGTTGTTGGAAGAGAAGAATAGAATCTGGATCCATCTTGTATCTTACCACAGAGCTACAAACTTTCTCCCTGATGATTCTGCCAACTCCTCCTCCCTCCAAACTTTTGTTGATTTTTATGGAATATAAGATGAGTGGTATGAATATTGAAAAACAGCTCTGTTGCATTCAGTACCTGCACAAAAAAAGAGAAAAGAGAAGAAAGATAGAAGAAGGAAATAAAGGCTTTGGCTTCAGGAAGCACTTCTTTAACCCACTAGGAAATATCAGTGGCTGTTGAAGATAAGAGTTAGATGGATCAGCAGCACCAGGCAAATTATATTGTTATATAGCATTTTAAAATGATCACATTTATTATGGCATAATGAATTGAAATGGAATAAAATCAATTTCATGGGGTACAAAAAGCATTATTCTATATTCTATTAAATTTATGCCATAATAGTCTTGCTAGTCTTGAAGGCATCTCAAAACTTTATTCACTGTTCAAAATCTTTTGAATTGGGAACTATTCTGTGCTTCATCTAAAGTGAAAATGATTAACCTGAGTCATTTTCTAATTAAAAGAAGAGTAAGTAAAAAGCTGCTAGCTACTTTCTTGCCCTTGAAAAGGTTTTAATTTATATCATATTAAATCATCAAATTGAAATCCAAACTATTATAATTTAACAGTAAAATCTTTATAAAGGTTCTCGGTAACCTGAGACTGCACTTTGAAATTGGCCAGCAAAATGGTTTTCAATAATATGATTACTTTTAGAGATGGTCTCTCTGAAATAAAAGTGGGAAAGGGAGCAGGTGGCCTTTCAGATTTTGTTTTTTAAAAAAACACAATTTCTACACTTAATTCCCCAAACAATTCAAAATCACACTATCAACGTATTTGCCTTACCACTATATAAGACGATGAATTAACAGATCAGGAGCTTCTTGATCAGGCACAGAATTTCTAGAATTGCCACAAAAAGCTTTAGTCTTTCCTTAAAAAACTCTTCTGGCCTATAAATGTCAATGTATAGAGTTTAGCAGTGACTGAATAACTCTGTTTTGAGCAGGTGGTGTGTAATTACCACTTTCTTATTAAGGGACATCTGATAAACTTCTGCAAATCCTCTGGGTTTCTCAAGAGATGATTAAAATCATCCAATATAATAAGAGACTTTCATATATTAAAATCAAAGGAAATTGTAGAGGCATCAAATCGTATCTCAAACAGCTTGTGCTAAAATCTCTGTATTTTGCCGAGTTCCTGTATACAGTTATGGCTTTTCTGCTATTAGTTATGATAAATATGAAATCAGACTTTAAAGCAATTTATTGGAGCCTTTTTTATATTAAGTTAAAAAATGCAACAATCAGTGAAGGCACTAAAAGCATTACTGATTGTTTGTATGTTCACATCTGACTGCAGATCTTTGAATTAAATCTCAAAAAAGCCAAATAATTGATGGAGCTCAAAGCAAAACTCATCCTTTATCCCAGCTTTTGCAATATTTTTCCTGGAAAGTGTCCAGATTTAAACATTTTGTATATGTTAGATTAGGGGTTTCCAGATCAGTATATCAAGGAATGTTGATGTCTCTTGATATTACCAAAAAAACCTCCTGGCAATTATTTTGAATACTGAAGCATGGGATTTTATGGAGTCATTTTTGATCTGGTAGTTAAGACTCTGCGCTGAGACAAGGATACAAATAAGAAATTGTGATGCTTGTGTGAACTATGATAATTCTCAGGTGATTTCTTTCCACTAATAATAATTAATAATATACTGGGAAGGGGAGAGGCAACCACTGAGTTCCAAGTGTTGCAGAATTGCAACTCGAGATAGTCTTAATTGCCCTGTCCCCAGAGGTTGAGATTTTTAGTTCCACAACATTTGTTGTACTACTAACTTATTATGTATTATAAACGCATAACAGATTTTTATCTGTTTACGATCTGTTTAAACAGAAAGTGGTTTAATTAGATGATATGAAAACAGTACTCTCAGCTCTCTAGCTTTAATGGAATGTCATAATGATCTTGGAAGGGAGAAGAGATACTACTTAGAAAATATACAGATAAAAGTGGCAGGACCCTGCAACTGAGAAATTGGCAAAGAAAGAAAGTTAGATCCACCCTAATTGATCAGGTAGTAAAAAAGGATGGTGGGAGATTTGTACTTTCAGAGCTGAAAGATTCTAATAATAATGAGAATTAGCTCATCTTGTCATGTCTCTTGTCTGTCTACCTGACAGGCTGACACTTGCCGTATGTGTGTGTGTGTATGTGTGTGTATATATGTATATATAGTATATATACATATACATATACATATCTATATCTATCTATCTATCTATATCTATATCTATCTATCTGTCTCTCTCTCTATACACACACACACACACACACACACACATACATATGTCAACATATTGTAATAGTTCTTGGTTGATGGGATGTGGGTAATAATATGTTAGCTTGCAAGGAAGTCTCTAGACTAAAGGATGTAGCTTGCATAGAATACTTTGATCATGTATAAAACCATGATTTGGTTGTGTTTCAGTGATTGCCAATTGCTTTCCTTCCTGTGAGTCTCTCTTGCAGGGGAAATACGTTTTTTTATATATATGAGCATGATTTTGTTTTTGCCCACCTTTAACGCCCTGCTTCAATGACTACTTTTATTCATCAAATAATGCTTGTTTGAAACGCAGCAGAAAGTTTTTTAAAAAATACTATCTTTCTTTCCAAATGTCTTAATTCTCCTTTTCCTTTCCTTTTTCTAAATGTAGGCAATCTACATTTCAGTCCCCTGAGATAGAAGGATTGTACTCCTCTGAATGTTTCAAATGGGAGGGGGGAAGAGTGGTGTTTTTGCACTTATTTAGTTGCAAGCTAGCCACATGATAGCTGTGATGCCCTGTCTTTCACGTTGTAATAAGTTCTCCGAAGGGCTGCAATCTGTCTTGCTTCCAATACTTCTCTTAAATCCCAGTATAAAATTTCAGATGGAAAATCCTTTCCAGGGGCATTTTTTAGACAGAGAAGTGTGGACATCTATGGAATCTGCAAAAAGATAGGTTGGAAAGAGACATATCAGAAAACTAGAACATTAACACTCATCACCACCCCTGCCAATGAACACTAGACTCTGAGAATTTGAAAGAAAGTTTCAAACACTGTGAAAATACAATAGGGGAGGGGGGGAAAAAACCTTTTCAGACATTAAAAGGAAAACTTCAGCAGAGCACAGCATTGTTCTGGTTATCTTTAATCCAGAAGGGATGTAGAAGATAATGGCATGATAACAGTCTTAATGTAAACATCTGTCACCAATGTGTGTGGGCATGTCAATGTGTGACATCTCATATAGCTCATTCATGAAATAAGTGCCAAACTCAACCAAAAGAGCCATCACTATGCATAATGGGCTATACTTAGAACCACCGCTCTGATTTACTATAAATCTTAGCTCTTCTCATCTCTCTCTGCCGAAAATGACTGTCTATACTCCTACCAATTTGGTTTTACTTTATTTTATTTGCAAACGCTGTATAGATTTCTGCAACAAATGTTTTTGGTTATAAAGATCTCTCTCCATCTGTTTTCCCACTTCTAGAATACTTCCAGCAGCTGGTCTGCTAATTATGATGAAAATTGGCACTCTGTTTGCAGTCAGGATGTCTTTGGGTTAGAAAAGGTTCAGAGATGTAATGCGACGTCACTGCATAAACTATGCAGATTGGTATCTGACCTGCCTGTATGCAAGAACTTGGAATATCAGTTTAGCTCAATGTGGAAAGTGGTTTGAACATTAATGGGATACAGAAAGTAATTATGATTCACTATTATTTTATTTTAAAAGTAGCATTTCTTTTAAGAAAGGGAAAAAAGAAAACGGAAAGAAAGCAGTCACATACTACTTCCTATTCAATGGCATACAGACTTAACAACAGTTCCTTTAGTGACTGTTCAAAGTTACAACGGCACTGAAAAAAGTGACTTAGGACCGTTATTCAGACTTACGACTGTTGCAGTATCCCCATGGTCACTTGCTCAAACTTCAGGTGCTTGGTAACTGACTCATATTTATGACGGTTGCAGTTGTCCCCGGGTTGTGGGATTCCTTTTTGCGATTTTCTGACAAGCAAAGTCAATGAGGAAACCAGATTCACTTAACAACCAGGTTACTGACTTATCAACTGCAGTGATTCACTCCAGCAAGAAATGTCGTAAAATGGGGAAAACTCACTTAAGAAATGTCTCACTTAATAACAGAAATTTTGGACTCAGTTGTGGTCGTAAGTCAAGTACTAGGCAAATTTAAAATAAAGGGCACAGTTATAGCAATGTTAGGTCCTATTCATTTCAGTTTCTGAACATCTTTAAACAGACTTTCCCATAGTAAAAGATTTCTTTCTTTCTTTCTTTCTTTCTTTTTTTCCTTTCTTTCTTTCTTTCTTTCTTTCTTTCTTTCTATCTTTCTTCTTCCCATCCCCCTACCCCCTGCAGCCTCTTTTTTTCCTGTTTTCTTTCTTACTTACTCACTTTTCTTCCTTATTTTATTTACTACTTTTCTAAAATTTGCATTGTTTTTCTTAAAAATGTCATCCATACTAGACCACTCCCACCAATATTGACAGGGCAAGCTATAAAATATAAATATATAAAATGAGAGCAAACCTACTCCATTCTGTAACTGATGGTGTTACCTAATTTGGTAATGAAATGTCTGCAAAAAAAACCCAAACAAGCTCAGAGGACACCAAGGGTCCCACAATTCAACGCTGAGCTACAAATATTCTCATTGATCAGTCTTCCAACAAAAATATATATTTAAAAATATAATTAGAACTAGATTTGCTGCTGATCTAAAGAGCCAAAGAAGTTCTTTGCTGACAGAGTCCATCGGACCATCTGACCTCAACTGGGTGGGGTTTAGACATCAATATGAGCAACTGAAATTATGTCTGTTCAGCAGTCAACATCACCTTCAGAACCTTGTGCAGTGATCTCTGTAGTTTGCTACCTGCCATATTTTATATCAAATGCAGTTTCAGAAAACTTTTCAAGGGCAGTCCTTGGGAGTCACAGCTGGCCAATGTGTCTCTCACAATAACCATCACCTGCACATCAAGTATGATTTGGGAGCCAAGGAAAATTTCCAGAAAATCTGCCTTGTCAGAAGGTGCAAAACCTCAACTGCAAGAGCTCAGCAAAGACCTTTTTTTTCTTTTCTAACAACATCTCTCTCTTGTTTAGACATAATTTCAGCTTGTTTTCCATTACCCTACCTATTACAAAACTTCAGTAAGAATGCTGATTTGCTTCATTAGTATTAGAAGGTAAGGAGTAATAGAAGAAGCCGGGTATCATCAGCATACATGAACATAGGCTCTTTTCTATTCTCATCATTATCCTTATCATTGTGTATGCAATAATGTAAAATCACAGCTATGAGTTCTGTAGCTGATGTTGGCCTTCATATGCATCAAGTCAACCAATAAATCAGAATAGAGCCGGAAGGAACCTTGGACATCTTCTAGTCCAACCCCCTGCTCAAGCAGGAGACCCTATACCATTGCCGGCAATGGGGTGGGCGCAGTTTCGGCATGACGCATCTGGCCCGTGGGCCAGCAGTTTGACACCCCTGCTCTATACCATTTCAGACAAATGACTGTCCATTCTCCTCTTAAAAACCTCCAGTGATGAAGTACCCACAACTTCTGAATGCAAGCTGTTCCTTTGGTTAATTGTTCTCACTGTTATGAAGTTTCTCCTTAATTCCAGATTGCTTCTCTCCTTGATTAGTTTCCATCCATTGTTTCTTGTCTTGCCTTCTGGTACTTTGGAAAATAAGTTGACCCCCTCTTTTTTGTGTCAGCCTCTCAAATACTGGAACACTGCTATCATGTCCCCCCTAGTCCTTCTTTTCTCTAGACTAGTCATACCCAATACCTGTAACCGTTCTTCATATGTCTTCTCAAGAACCTAGGATGTTGTAGTGTAATGGTGTAGTATACTGTATGTGTGGGTCCAAAGTGGGTTGCCTGCATAAACTGACAGATGGAAATTTTGTCAATGTGGAGATTTATCATTATCAGTATTATTATTTTCTATTTTGATGTTGCCAGACTCTAGATCACAATGAAAGAAGCCTTTCCATTAGTGAAGACATAGTGAAGATGTAAGTCATTGTGATTAAATTTAAGACTGAGCAGAGAGAGAAGGGTGAGAAAAGAAGGGTAATTAAATGGTACTACTGCTCATATTTCATTACAGCCACTACAATTTTCAAGTGGCATTGCTCTGTCTATAGCTGATCTTAATCTACCTTGTTCCCTTCATTGACAAGAAGTTCTAAAATTATTTCCATAGTAAAAAAAAAAGAATATTCAACACAATCATTCTCAGGTATTTATATAAATGCAGATTAAATAGGATTTGTATTTTCTAAACTTTCAAATCAGAATTATTAAATTAATCATGGTAGAGTATTCAATAAGTACGTACAATCGCAGGATGTGATATGCAAATAGTTTTTCATTATTGGTCTTTTACTAAGCAATGCTTAAACAAATGGATTTGGCTTGTGGATTAAAAATGGGAGTAGATTATAGTAGTGATCTGATACAGCATTTCAAGATGAATTTTAGCATAATAATAGAATAACCTGGTAGAATGAATTTTGTCTCAGAAGTACAACATGTTGCAAGCTCAGATTATACAGGGAAGCTGTTGGAAAAGAAGACTTTATGTTTTCATAAGCTACGAACATGATGCCATGCATATTTTTTAAGAAATCCAGAAACAAAAACATTCTTATTACTACTATAAAATCAACACTAATAAATAAACTAAAATCTACTAAATTGCATTCAGGAAGAGTGTAATAATCAGGTCTTAATCTCGTGCTAAAATTAAACTCCCCTAATGAATGGATTTATTTATTTAAGGTTTTTTTTAAAATACTAGATTAACAGTTACCATATTCAAAAAGAAAAATATACCAAATAGATACATGTTGGAAATGTAAGCAAAAACCAGGTACTTATTATCATGCCTGGTGGGCACGTTCTATTGCAAAAAAAAATATTGGTCTAAGATTCATAGATGGTTAGAAAAGATGATGAAAATCCAGATAGAATTTAAACCAGAACTGTTCCTGTTAGGTATATTAAGACCTAATTATGGCAAAGAAAATGATTATTTAATATTACATGTATTAACAGCTGCAAGAATAGTATTCGCCCAATTTTGGAAAAATGAAAACCTACCATCAGACCAGATTATAATTTTGAAAATCCTAGATTGTGCAGAAATGGACAGATTAACGTTAGAGAAGATTCAATCTTTTATAAAACCTGGGGAAAATTTTATCAGTGGGTTGAAACACGTTAGAATAAGAAGAGATTTTAGAGCTTTATTATATTAAGTATTAAGGTTGATGATTGGAAATAGTTGTTATGCTATTAACTATGTTAATTATTTAAAGGAATATTACTGTTTTATCAAATGTCAGTTATAACTATACCGATTTATTTTTATAAATGTCTAGTATTATATAAATAATAATACTCAATATGAAGACCCGGACGACAGCTTGTTCGCTGAAATACGTATTTACTGTAGTTACCCACACCCTCTCCCCTTTATCCCGATTTTCCTGTACCCGCACCGACCCCCCCTTTTCCCTACCCATGTAAAATCTAATAAAATATATTTAAAAAGAAAGAAAAATATACCAAATAGAATATGTGGTTACTTGCTCTTTGCATAAAGGCAAGGCATAGACGAGGCACAACCTCTTTTCAAAAAGCAACACATTTATTTATTGATTTGATGTTTATCCTGCCTTTATTTTTATTTTTTTCATAAATACCTCAAGATGGTGAACATACATAATACTCCTTCTTCCTCCTGTTTTCCCCACAACAATAACCCTGTGACAACTCAAGCACAAAACAAGTAGCAATCACCTGGCTACTTGTTTTCGTGTTTCTATCATTCTGGCTTTGTGTTATTCAAATTGATGGTTTTCTTATAAAATGGGAGAGGGAGAGGATACATTTGACTCACTAAAGCTCTTCAACCCAGTGAAGACTTCTCAGAGTTGCACAAGGAATATCCGAAGCAGTCTTGAATAAAACTACTTCAGTTAAATTTCCCATGCCAAAGCAAAAGCTGCAGAGTTGGATCAAGGACAGCGATAGAAAGAGCAGGGCTAGACAAATTCAAGACAGTCTTAAACCAGGCACTCTTTCGCAGCCCAACCCATCTCACAAGTCTGTCGTTGTGGGAAAAATAAGCGAAAGAAGGAGTATTATGTATGTTCACTGCCTTTTTTTAACAGAAGAAAAATGAAGGCAGGATAAAANATATCATATTAAATCATCAAATTGAAATCCAAACTATTATAATTTAACAGTAAAATCTTTATAAAGGTTCTCGGTAACCTGAGACTGCACTTTGAAATTGGCCAGCAAAATGGTTTTCAATAATATGATTACTTTTAGAGATGGTCTCTCTGAAATAAAAGTGGGAAAGGGAGCAGGTGGCCTTTCAGATTTTGTTTTTAAAAAAAACCACAATTTCTACACTTAATTCCCCAAACAATTCAAAATCACACTATCAACGTATTTGCCTTACCACTATATAAGACGATGAATTAACAGATCAGGAGCTTCTTGATCAGGCACAGAATTTCCAGAATTGCCACAAAAAGCTTTAGTTTTTTTTCCTTAAAAAACTCTTCTGGCCTATAAATGTCAATGTATAGAGTTTAGCAGTGACTGAATAACTCTGTTTTGAGCAGGTGGTGTGTAATTACCACTTTCTTATTAAGGGACATCTGATAAACTTCTGCAAATCCTCTGGGTTTCTCAAGAGATGATTAAAATAATCCAATATAATAAGAGACTTTCATATATTACAATCAAAGGAAATTGTAGAGGCATCAAATCGTATCTCAAACAGCTTGTGCTAAAATCTCTGTATTTTGCTGAGTTCCTGTATAGAGTTATGGCTTTTCTGCTATTAGTTATGATAAATATGAAATCAGACTTTAAAGCAATTTATTGGAGCCTTTTTTATATTAAGTTAAAAAATGCAACAATCAGTGAAGGCACTAAAAGCATTACTGATTGTTTGTATGTTCACATCTGACTGCAGATCTTTGAATTAAATCTCAAATTCTAAAAAAGCCAAATAATTGATGGAGCTCAAAGCAAAACTCATCCTTCATCCCAGCTTTTGTAATATTTTTTCCTGGAAAGTGTCCAGATTTAAACATTTTGTATATGTTAGATTAGGGGTTTCCAGATCAGTATATCAAGGAATGTTGATGTCTCTTGATATTACCAAAAAAACCTCCTGGCAATTATTTTGAATACTGAAGCATGGGATTTTATGGAGTCATTTTTTATCTGGTAGTTAAGACTCTGCGCTGAGACAAGGATACAACTAAGAAATTGTGATGCTTGTGTGAACTATGATAATTCTCAGGTGATTTCTTTCCACTAATAATAATTAATAATATACTGGGAAGGGGAGAGGCAACCACTGAGTTCCAAGTGTTGCAGAATTGCAACTCGAGATAGTCTTAATTGCCCTGTCCCCAGAGGTTGAGATTTTTAGTTCCACAACATTTGTTGTACTACTAACTTATTATGTATTATAAACGCATAACAGATTTTTATCTGTTTACGATCTGTTTAAACAGAAAGTGGTTTAATTAGATGATATGAAAACAGTACTCTCAGCTCTCTAGCTTTAATGGAATGTCATAATGATCTTGGAAGGGAGAAGAGATACTACTTAGAAAATATGCAGATAAAAGTGGCAGGACCCTGCAACCGAGAAATTGGCAAAGAAAGAAAGTTAGATCCACCCTAATTGATCAGGTAGTAAAAAAAGATGGTGGGAGATTTGTACTTTCAGAGCTGCAAGATTCTAATAATAAATGAGAATTAGTTCATCTTGTCATGTCTCTTGTCTGTCTACCTGACAGGCTGACACTTGCCATATGTGTGTGTGTGTGTGTGTGTGTGTGTGTATGTATATGTATATGTATATATAGTATATATACATATACATATCTATATCTATCTATATCTATCTATCTATATCTATCTGTCTCTCTATACACACACACACACACATACATATATCAACATATTGCAATAGTTCTTGGTTGATGGGATGTGGGTAATAATATGTTAGCTTGCAAGGAAGTCTCTAGACTAAAGGATGTACCTTGCATAGAATACTTTGATCATGTATAAAACCATGATTTGGTTGTGTTTCAGTGATTGCCAATTGCTTTCCTTCCTGTGAGTCTCTCTTGCAGGGGAAATATGTTTTTTTAATATATGAGCATGATTTTGTTTTTGCCCACCTTTAACACCCTGCTTCAATGACTACTTTTATTCATCAAATAATGCTTGTTTGAAACACAGCAGAAAGTTTTTTTAAAAATACTATCTTTCTTTCCAAATGTCTTAATTCTCCTTTTCCTTTTCTTTTTTTAAATGTAGGCAATCTACATTTCAGTCCCCTGAGATAGAAGGATTGTACTCCTCTGAATGTTTCAAATGGGAGGGGGGAAGAGTGGTGTTTTTGCACTTATTTAGTTGCAAGCTAGCCACATGATAGCTGTCATGCCCTGTCTTTCACGTTGTAATAAGTTCTCCGAAGGGCTGCAATTTGTCTTGCTTCCAATTCTTCTCTTAAATCCCAGTATAAAATTTCAGATGGAAAATCCTTTCCAGGGGCATTTTTTGGACAGAGAAGTGTGGACATCTATGGAATCTGCAAAAAGATAGGTTGGAAAGAGACATATCAGAAAACTAGAACATTAACACTCATCACCACCCCTGCCAATGAACACTAGACTCTGAGAATTTGAAAGAAAGTTTCAAACACTGTGAAAATACAATAGGGGAGGGGGAAAAAACCTTTTCAGACATTAAAAGGAAAACTTCAGCAGAGCACAGCATTGTTCTGGTTATCTTTAATCCAGAAGGGATGTAGAAGATAATGGCATGATAACAGTCTTAATGTAAACATCTGTCACCAATGTGTGTGGGCATGTCAATGTGTGACATCTCATATAGCTCATTCATGAAATAAGTGCCAAACTCAACCAAAAGAGCCATCACTATGCATAATGGGCTATACTTAGAACCACCGCTCTGATTTACTATAAATCTTAGCTCTTCTCATCTCTCTCTGCCGAAAATGACTGGCTATACTCCTACCAATTTGGTTTTACTTTATTTTATTTGCAAACGCTGTATAGATTTCTGCAACAAATGTTTTTGGTTATAAAGATCTCTCTCCATCTGTTTTCCCACTTCTAGAATACTTCCAGCAGCTGGTCTGCTAATTATGATGAAAATTGGCACTCTGTTTGCAGTCAGGATGTCTTTGGGTTAGAAAAGGTTCAGAGATGTAATGCGACGTCACTGCATAAACTATGCAGATTGGTATCTGACCTGCCTGTATGCAAGAACTTGGAATATCAGTATAGCTCAATGTAGAAAGTGGTTTGAACATTAATGGGATACAGAAAGTAATTATGATTCACTATTATTTTATTTTAAAAGTAGCATTTATTTTAAGAAAGGGAAAAAAGAAAACGGAAAGAAAGCAGTCACATACTACTTCTATTCAGTGGCATACAGACTTAACAACAGTTCCTTTAGTGACTGTTCAAAGTTACAACGGCACTGAAAAAAGTGACTTAGGACCGTTATTCAGACTTACGACTGTTGCAGTATCCCCATGGTCACTTGCTCAAACTTCAGGTGCTTGGTAACTGACTCATATTTATGATGGTTGCAGTTGTCCCCGGGTTGTGGGATTCCTTTTTGCGATTTTCTGACAAGCAAAGTCAATGAGGAAACCAGATTCACTTAACAACCAGGTTACTGACTTATCAACTGCAGTGATTCACTCCGGCAAGAAATGTCGTAAAATGGGGAAAACTCACTTAAGAAATGTCTCACTTAATAACAGAAACTGTGTTCGTAAGTCAAGTACCAGGCAACTGTGGTCATAAGTCAAGTACTAGGCAAATTCAAAATAAAGGGCACAGTTATAGCAATGTTAGGTCCTATTCATTTCAGTTTCTGAACATCTTTAAACAGACTTTCCCATAGTAAAAGATTTCTTTCTTTTCTTTTCTTTCTTTCTTTCTTTCTTTCTTTCTTTCTTTCTTTCTTTTCTTTCTATCTATCTATCTATCTATCTATCTATCTATCTATCTTTCTTTCTTTCTTTCTTTCTTTCTTTCTTTCTTTCTTTCTTTCTTCTTCCCATCCCCCTACCCCCTGCAGCCTCTTTTTTTCCTGTTTTCTTTCTTACTTACTCACTTTTCTTCCTTATTTTATTTACTACTTTTCTAAAATTTGCATTGTTTTTCTTAAAAATGTCATCTATACTAGACCACTCCCACCAATACTGACAGGGCAAGCTATAAAATATAAATATATAAAATGAGAGCAAACCTACTCCATTCTGTAACTGATGGTGTTACCTAATTTGGTAATGAAATGTCTGCAAAAAACCCCCAAACAAGCTCAGAGGACACCAAGGGTCCCACAATTCAACGCTGAGCTACAAATATTCTCATTGATCAGTCTTTCAACAAAAATATATGTTTAAAAATATAATTAGAACTAGATTTGCTGCTGATCTAAAGAGCCAAATAAGTTCTTTGCTGACAGAGTCCATCGGACCATCTGACCTCAACTGGGTGGGGTTTAGACATCAATATGAGCAACTGAAATTATGTCTGTTCAGCAGTCAACATCACCTTCAGAACCTTGTGCAGTGATCTCTGTAGTTTGCTACTTGCCATATTTTATATCAAATGCAGTTTCAGAAAACTTTTCAAGGGCAGTCCTTGGGAGTCACAGCTGGCCAATGTGTCTCTCACAATAACCATCGCCTGCACATCAAGTATGATTTGGGAGCCAAGGAAAATTTCCAGAAAATCTGCCTTGTCAGGAGGTGCAAAACCTCAACTGCAAGAGCTCAGCAAAGTCCTTTTTTTTCCTTTCTAACAACATCTCTCTCTTGTTTAGACATAATTTCAGCCTGTTTTCCGTTACCCTGCCTATTACAAAACTTCAGTAATATTCAAGAATGCTGATTTGCTTCATTAGTATTAGAAGGTAAGGAGTAATAGAAGAAGCCGGGTATCATCAGCATACATGAACATAGGCTCTTTTCTATTCTCATCATTATCCTTATCATTGTGTATGCAATAATGTAAAATCACAGCTATGAGTTCTGTAGCTGGTGTTGGCCTTCATATGCATCAAGTCAACCAATAAATCAGAATAGAGCCGGAAGGAACCTTGGACATCTTCTAGTCCAACCCCCTGCTCAAGCAGGAGACCCTATACCATTGCCAGCAATGGGGTGGGCGCAGTTTCGGCATGACGCATCTGGCCCGTGGCAGCCTCTCAAATACTGGAACACTGCTATCATGTCCCCCCTAGTCCTTCTTTTCTCTAGACTAGTCATACCCAATACCTGTAACCGTTCTTCATATGTCTCAAGAACCTAGGATGTTGTAGTGTAATGGTGTAGTATACTGTATGTGTGGGTCCAAAGTGGGTTGCCTGCATAAACTGACAGATGGAAATTTTGTCAATGTGGAGATTTATCATTATCAGTATTATTATTTTCTATTTTGATGTTGCCAGACTCTAGATCACAATGAAAGAAGCCTTTCCATTAGTGAAGACATAGTGAAGATGTAAGTCATTGTGATTAAATTTAAGACTGAGCAGAGAGAGAAGGGTGAGAAAAGAAGGGTAATTAAATGGTACCACTGCTCATATTTCATTACAGCCACTACAATTTTCAAGTGGCATTGCTCTGTCTATAGCTGATCTTAATCTCCCTTGTTCCCTTCATTGACAAGAAGTTCTAAAATTATTTCCATAGTAAAAAAAAAAGAATATTCAACACAATCATTCTCAGGTATTTATATAAATGCAGATTAAATAGGATTTGTATTTTCTAAACTTTCAACATCAGAATTATTAAATTAATCATGGTAGAGTATTCAATAAGTACGTACAATCGCAGGATGTGATATGCAAATAGTTTTTCATTATTGGTCTTTTACTAAGCAATGCTTAAACAAATGGATTTGGCTTGTGGATTAAAAATGGGAGTAGATTATAGTAGTGATCTGATACAGCATTTCAAGATGAATTTTAGCATAATAATAGAATAACCTGGTAGAATGAATTTTGTCTCAGAAGTACAACATGTTGCAAGCTCAGATTATACAGGGAAGCTGTTGGAAAAGAAGACTTTATGTTTTCATAAGCTAAGAACATGATGCCATGCATATTTTTTAAGAAATCCAGAAACAAAAACATTCTTATTACTACTATAAAATCAACACTAATAAGTAAACTAAAATCTACTAAATTGCATTCAGGAAGAGTGTAATAATCAGGTCTTACTCTCGTGCTAAAATTAAACTCCCCTAATGAATGGATTTATTTATTTAAGTTTTTTTTTAAAATACTAGATTAACAGTTACCATATTCAAAAAGAAAAATATACCAAATAGATACATGTTGGAAATGTAAGCAAAACCCGGGTACTTATTATCATGCCTGGTGGGCATGTTCTATTGCAAAAAAATATTGGTCTAAGATTCATAGATGGTTAGAAAAGATGATAAAAATCCAGATAGAATTTAAACCAGAACTGTTCCTGTTAGGTATATTAAGACCTAATTATGGCAAAGAAAATGATTATTTAATATTAGATGTATTAACAGCTGCAAGAATAGTATTCGCCCAATTTTGGAAAAATGAAAACCTACCATCAGACCAGATTATAATTTTGAAAATCCTAGATTGTGCAGAAATGGACAGATTAACGTTAGAGATGAAGGAGAAAGAAGATTCAATCTTTTATAAAACCTGGGGAAAATTTTATCAGTGGGTTGAAACACGTTAGAATAA
>NW_015388860.1:235179-256161 GCF_001527695.2 Protobothrops mucrosquamatus
AGAAATGGACAGATTAACGTTAGAGATGAAGGAGAAAGAAGATTCAATCTTTTATAAAACCTGGGGAAAATTTTATCAGTGGGTTGAAACACGTTAGAATAAGAAGAGATTTTAGAGCTTTATTATATTAAGTATTAAGGTTGATGATTGGAAATAGTTGTTATGCTATTAACTATGTTAATTATTTAAAGGAATATTAACTGTTTTATCAAATGTCAGTTATAACTATACCGATTTATTTTTATAAATGTCTAGTATTATATAAACAATAATACTCAATATGAAGACCCGGACGACAGCTTGTTCGCTGAAATACGTATTTACTGTAGTTACCCACACCCTCTCCCCTTTATCCCGATTTTCCTGTACCCACACCGACCCCCCCTTTTCCCTACCCATATAAAATCTAATAAAATATATTTAAAAAGAAAGAAAAATATACCAAATAGAATATGTGGTTACTTGCTCTTTGCATAAAGGCAAGGCATAGACGAGGCACAACCTATTTTCAAATAGCAACACATTTATTTATTGATTTGATGTTTATCCTGCCTTTATTTATTTTTTTCCATAAATACCTCAAGATGGTGAACATACATAATACTCCTCCTTCCTCCTGTTTTCCCCACAACAATAACCCTGTGACAACTCAAGCACAAAACAAGTAGCAATCACCTGGCTACTTGTTTTCGTGTTTCTATCATTCTGGCTTTGTGTTATTCAAATTGATGGTTTTCTTATAAAATGGGAGAGGGAGAGGATACGTTTGACTCACTAAAGCTCTTCAACCCAGTGAAGACTTCTCAGAGTTGTACAAGGAATATCCAAAGCAGTCTTGAATAAAACTACTTCAGTTAAATTTCCCTTGCCAAAACAAAAGCTGCAGAGTTGGATCAAGGACAGCGATAGAAAGAGCAGGGCTAGACAAATTCAAGACAGTCTTAAACCAGGCACTCTTTCGCAGCCCAACCCATCTCACAAGTCTGTCGTTGTGGGAAAAATAAGCGAAAGAAGGAGTATTATGTATGTTCACTGCCTTTTTTTAACAGAAGAAAAATGAAGGCAGGATAAAAACCAGATAAATCCTCTTTATCCTGTTTTTCTTTATCACGTTAGTGATAGTGATACAATTAAGAGAATGGTTACTGGCCCCCAATCATCCAATGAGCTTCTGTAGTTGATGTCTACTTGATATACTTGGTGTCCAATATCTTAATTATCTACCATATCAAAAGCCAACACAATCCTAGGTTGTATTAACAGAGATAGAATCAAGATCATGGGAAGTACTAGTACTAGTGAAAAGAAGGACCAGGGGTGACATTATTGCAGTCTTCCAATATTGAAGGGCTGCCACAAGGAAAAGGGGGCCAACATATTTATCAAAGCACCTGTAGGCAGGACAAAAAGCAATGGATGGAAAGTAATCGGGAAGAAAACCAACCTAGAACTAAGGAGAAAATGCCTAAAATTGAGAACAATTAACCAGTGGAACAAATTGTTTTCAGAAGTTGTGGATGTTTAAGAAGAGGCTTTTAAAAAAAGACTGGCTAGCCATTTATCAGAAATAATATAGGTCTCCTGTGAGAGCAGGGGTAGGACTAGATGACCTCCAAGGTCCCTTCCAACTCTGTTACTGTTACTAATGGGGAAAAGAAGAACCATTATAATTTTGTCTTTCCTCCAGCTCTATGGTAACCTTTTCCTATAAACTCCACATACTCAGGAGAATGCCAATATGTCATATGAATATAGAATTAGTCCTTTTCTTTTCTTTTCTTTTTCCAAATAAATAGGTTGATAACCTTTAGAATAGAATAGAATAGAATAGAATAGAATAGAATAGAATAGAATAGAATAGAATAGAATAGAATAGAATAGAAGGGACCTTGGAGGTCTTCTAGTCCAGTCCCCTGCTCAAGCAGGAGAACCTATACTATTTCAGACAAATGACTGTCTAGTCTCTTCTTAAAAATCTCCAGTGATGGAGCACCCACGATTTCTGAAGGCAAGCTGTTCCACTGATGGAGAGAATTTCATGAATCCAAAATATAGTTTTAATTGGCTTCAGGCTCAACATGTAAACCAAAGTGAGTTGACCACTTTTAAAAACATAGTACTAAAACTGAGCATATCCCTGAAATATTTGCTTTAAGTAGACAAGTAGTATGTGAACCAGGAAAACTACTCAACTCATCCTTTATTTCTGCTGCTGATGTTGTTGGCAAAGCATAATTTGCAGTGAAATTATCTGTCTGACACATTCACTCTTAGACTAGCGGATCATGCCTAGATCAAAATGCCTGGCTTCCTAAAAATGAATTTTAGAACTCTACAAAATTATGTCAAATCTGTCTTTAGGAAGGATTTCACGGGATCCCATCGCAAGCTGAATGAGCACATTTCACCTTGTAACTTTATCTTAATAATACAGTGCTTTGCACTCATCCTTCAGCTAGTACTTTTAAAACTGTGCAATAAAACCTTAGGTTCAAGTACTCTATTCTAGAGAGCTGGTGACTTAATCCTGTGATTTCAGACCCGCGTTGCTATATTCAGTTGCAAAAAAAAATGTGCTTTATATAATCTGCCTACACATGTGTTGAACAAAGTCTGAAATGTCATTATAGGCTTTTGAGAAAGTAAAAGATCATCCCAAAATTGAATTATAATCCTAAGTGTACAACTGTTTGAATGGGTAACACGCTTTTTGGTGAATCAGAATCAGAAACATTTGCTTCCTAGTACTGTTTTTAGAGTTGGTTCTGAGAGCGAGAGAGGATGAAGGAATATAAAATGGCTCCATACCAAAGGATGGAAAATTGAGGGAGGAAGAGGTGTTTACATAGATTTCTTTTTGCTGATTTTTAAGTAAACTGCACAGCTGAGTTCCTGCTAGAAAAAAACTCCACCCACACCCTGGAGGCTGATAGTTGAAGTTTCATCAAAATATTGGTGCTCTATGAAATTCAGAGATGACTTTGACAGTCAATAAACTATGCTGTGCTCACCTTCCCCTTAATGCAGTGCTTTTCATTCCTGAAAAAACATCTGAGTTATTGACCATATAGTAAGCTGGGAGTTCACTGGAACCCGAGCGGAAAAAGACTTCTGATGACTGTAATCTAACACAACAGATTTACTGAAATAGAGATATCTGAATTTAATATAAAAGGTACTCCCAAAGCATTGGTGATACAAAGATTGCACTGTTATTTTATTTCCTGTCTGCTAAATCAAGGCACCTTGGGATTTTTGAGTTTTCATCGTTTGAGGTGAGGGTAATCTTTTTCATTATCTGTGATGATTGGGTGTAATCTACACAAACAACATCAGACACTAACTCTTTTCCAGTCAAGAGTTTCCTTCTAAGAGTAACTTTGAAGGAAGACTACAGTTGGCCTTATCTATCTTCATGCTTGGAATTCTTTTTGCTTTTCCACATCCCTAGTTTTGTTTTATTTTCTTTTTAATATTTGACTTTATGAAGCATTTCAGGCAACTCAGAAACTGCACACTCCTTTGTGTTATTTTGGTTGGCTCCTGATAAAATTAGCTCCCAGCTATGGCTTCATGATGTATAGCTCCGCTACAAAATCATTACATTAGTTGCTTGTTCTCATCATCTGTTCTTGTGACATCTGGGACTATTCATCCTATATTATCTTGCCTTCATGTTTTTTAATTCTCTTTCTTTTAACAATGGTAAGCGGGGAAAACTCTACTAGATAAATCAAGCCAGGAAATCAACTCTGCAGAAATACTAAAACTACTTTTATTGGCTCTAATAATAGAAGTTTGCCTGTATGATTGTGCTAATGTCAACCATCCAAATAGCAGACACAAAGAAAGGAAACTTCAAGGCTTTGAATTGTTGTGCAATTGTAGCTCTTTGGTTTGTTATGAAAACAGTCCACTTCTCTGTCAGACAACTGCATTAATGACCTTGGCATTCTTATAGGCTCTCACCAATGGTGGGATTCAGCCAGTTCACACCAGTTCAGGAGAACCGGTAGCTAAATTTACCTGAATTTGGAGAACCGGCTGGCTTCTGGAAGTCCATTCTAGGACTTGGAGGCCCCCCAGGCTTAGAACGGCCCACCGGAAGTGCATGGATACCACTTCTGGAAGCCTGTTCTAGGCATCGGAGGCCTGGAGGAGGTCTCCCAGGCCTAGAATGGCCCACCGGAAGTGCATAATGCCACTTCCAGAAGTCCATTCTAGGCATCGGAGGCCCAGGCCTGCATCACATAATAGAACCAGTTGTTCAGGTATTTGAATCCCACCACTGGTTCTCACAATCCATGAAAGGCTTCTTAGAATTCTGTTTCCTCCCTACACTTTCTACCCCTTCCCTCTCTTTCTATGGCAAGTTGAGTAGTAATAGAAGTTTGCAGGCATCTTAGCAATTCAACCTTGACAGCTATATTTTTCTTCTTTTTTATATAGTTCAGTGAATAAGAGAAGTATCTTCCTGTGCTGCTTCCAAATGTTATCTCATTGTTCTGCTCATTTACTTTCCTCTGTATGCAAAGTGACAGTTATGGTTGGGAGAATCACAGTATTTTCAGTTGATTTCTTTCTCTCTTTTTTGATATGTGTCTTTCTTCCATGTGACAGTGGATGCAGTTTTATGTAAATAAATGCATAACCTGTACATTGTAGTCTTTATACAAATGATAGAGTATAGGGTTACTTCAGAAATATATACACATGTTTTGTTAACATTGTGTTGTTTTTTAAATATGTGTTAACATTGTGTTGCCTCAAATTATGTATTTCCAAATATAATTTTCCTCAAAGTATATATTTAGAAACATACAGTACTTTGAATCGTACTTTCATGTGTTCAAACTTGCAAAATTCATTTTGTAATATTTAGAAAACTAGTACACAGTATATCTAAATTACTACCTGCAGTGATTATCTGTAGTTTATACTAGAATTTCCAAAGTTTAGATTCCATGATTCCTTCTCATTACATATTGGTATTGAGCACTGGTGGAAAACACTGATTCAAATAAAATGAAAAATAGTTACAACTATGCTGCAGCATGTGGTGGGAACCTTCTAGTGATCTAAAGTTGCAAGTTCTTGGCCGCAAAAACCTGAACCACCGCTAGTTGCCAGAAAAAGTCTAAGAATTATGTCTAAAGATTAAGAAAGGTTAGGCAGGGAGGCCAAAATTCACCAAAATTCCAACTGATGCTCATGGCCAAAGGAAGAAGCAGAAGATTCTGGAGGTGAACTGCTGACTCAGTGAAAAGAATAACTAAGAAAACTTTTGATTCCTGGACCACAGTCTTCACTAACTACAGGAAGAGATTTGGGAGAAAAAGATGACCTATTGTACATCTCACAAGGATTGCTACGATTGATGCTAAAAACATTGCTACAATTGATGCTAAAATCATCTGGAGGGCTTTAAATATGTACAGGAAGGGATTATTACCTAAACACACACCAAAAACGTAAGATCAAAGGCAGGAAACTTTACAAGAAGGAAGGGCAAGGAAGAAAGAAGGGCTGCTCAAGGATACAGCAGGGAAACGTTAGAGTGGCATCACTAAAAGGCTTATACACAGTACCTGTACACCAATGCATAGAATATGGGCATCAAATAGAAGCACTTGAAATCCAAGTAAATGATGGCAAATATAATAATGTAGGTATCACTGAAACTTGGTGGGATGGATATGATGACTGGAATACATTATTGGAAGGATATGATTTATTCAAAAGAAACAGACCCAACAAAAGGGGATGTGGAGACACATTATACTGTATATAAAGTATGACTACACTGGTATGGAAATGCAGAAAAGTCTCTGTGCGAATAATGTGAAAAGAAACAAACATAGCATTGTTAAGGATGTGTACTATAGGTTACCCAGATTAGTGTTCTAGATTTCAAGAGAACTGCTTCCACAAAAGCAGGAAGAATTTCATAGATGGAAATTCTGCAGAGAAAGCAGTTCAGGAATGTCAAGAAACTCTGAAAAATGAGATAATTAAGGCCCAAAAACAATATCTCAGAGAGAAAAAAGGGAGAGACCTGATGAGACCCCCATGGTTGCATTAATAGCTCTCTGATAAATTAAGAAACAAAAAGTACAAGTTTTAAAAATGGAAAGACAGCATATAACAAAAGCGGAATATCAGGAATATCAGCCCAAATCTATAAGGATGGAGTTAGGAGGGCTAAGAGTCAGCATGCTAAGACTTGCTATAAATGTCAATCCCCTCCCCCCCCCCAAAAAAATATGTCTTTGATTTTGTCTGTAACAAGAGAAAAAAAGAAGGAAACAGTTGGCCCAATGATTGGAGAGGAAGGCAAGATGGTGACAGCCAACAGGAAGAAAATTGAATTGTTTCATTTCTATCTTGCATCTGTCTTTTCACAAAAGAAAAAAAAACAGTCCATATTGTTAGAAGTGGCACTGTAGGAAGCATAAGAGAAAAGTGGATCAAAATAGCTAAAGAATTGGTGAGAAAACATCTAGTTGCTCTGAACAAATTCAAGTCTCTTGGACCAATGTATTACATTCCGGGGTGTTAAAGGAATTGGCGGATGTCATCTCAAAGACTCTGACTGATTTTTTTTTTCAGAAATACTGGCACATGGAAAAAGTGCCAGAAAACTGGAAAAGAGCCAATATTGTTCCAGTGTTTAGAAAGCTGAAAAAGGTGGATCTATATAATTTAGACCAATCAGCTTGACATAAATACCTTAGAGAATCCTAGAGTAAACAACAACAGTGGGTTTGCAAGCCATTAGAAATAATCATGATCATTATCAGGAAATTGTATGGATTATTAAAAAAAGGTCATGCCAGACAAATCTTATTGGTGTCTTTATTTATTTATTATTTAAATTTATATACCGCCCTATCTCCCTTATGGGACTCAGGGCGGTGAACAGGCAATAATAAAAATCACAATAAATATTGAATAAAAAGCCTGCTCTAAAATACCCCATATAAAACCCTTAGCAAAGCCCAATCAAAACTACGCCAGGCCGGCCGCATGGAATAGATGGGTTTTCAAGGCTCGGCGGAAGAGGCGCAGGTCCGTAGTTGTACGTAGGTCGGGGGGTAGGTCATTCCAGAGGGCAGGAGCTGCCACAGAGAAGGCTCTCCCCCTGGGGGTCGCCAGCTGGCATTGACTGGCCGACGGCACTCTAAGGAGGCCCTCTCTGTGGGAGAGGACTGGTCGAAGGGAGATATTTGGTAGGATATCTGCAATAGTCAAAGACTTTAACAATGTTATTGGAGTAGTGAACCAACAGAAAACTATGTATGTAATGTATGTAGACATTGGTAAAGTATTTGATAGAATAGTCTCTTCTTGTTAAATTGAAATAATATAGCAGTTAATGAATTCACAATTGGCTAAACAACCATAAGCATATGTGGTTCTTAAAGGAACTATGTCCACCCGGAGGGAGCTATGCATTGGGGTATCTCGGTTCTGTTCTAGGCCAATACTTTTCTACATGAAGGAATAGAAAGGATGCTTATAAACATGTAAGATCACACAAAGCTGGAAAACTGCTAACACGCTAGAAGTTCAAGATTCAAAATGAACATCCTAGCTAACAAAATGTTGTTCAGTTGTGTAAAATGTCAGATTCTACACATGGGCAGGAAAAACCAGACCAAGGAGAAATGAAAATAAACTAAAGAAACAACCATCAATATCAACAATTGAGATGCATAATTCTTTTTAAGGCAGCAGAATATGTCACCAAAAAAAGATTGCATTACTAAATCTTGGATTCTCATATTTGTCCTGTCTTTCTTTTGGTGTGTTTATGTAGGCTTCCTACTTAAATGCTGCTTTCCAATAATGCAACTGGGAAGTTATATTAATCTCTGATTCTTAATAGCATGTGCAGTAAGTCATACAGTACAGTGACTGTTGTGACAATAGGTTTGTGAGTATAGCAACAGCTTTAGGAACATCAATTTCTGGTGTGCAAGAGTGTGCTTTATAAATTTATGACTGACTTCTCCCTTGAGAAGCTCAAGTGCTAGAAGCAAAGACATCAGATGGGGACCTGCAGTAGACCCAGCAGGAAGCTATGATACAGATAGTGAAGTTACATGACAACCGTTTAATAAAACAGCAATTGTGGAAAGAAAAAGGACAAGGCTCATTCTGAGTATCCAGGAATAAGGCCTTCAGGGGAATAAAATAATTTCTTCCAGTTCTTAACTTTGCAACAGACTGTCTAATCTTCCTTCCTATTTTTTCTTCCGTTTCTTTCTTGGTATTAAATCTGTTAAGCCAGCCTCTGTTGGTGTGTTGATTTGTGCATCCTCTATGATTCTTAAGCATTTTCTCCTTTCCTTTGTCTTTCTGGAGGCCAAAATGTGATTCAATTTTTCCTTTGACCTCATGTTGATGGGAAAGGAAAGAAAATTACTTGCCACTTAGATATAGTACTGCTAGACTCCTCTTGTTTTTCTTGAGCTGAATTGATCACCAAATTAGTGTGTAAATCTCAGTTCTGGCAACTTATTTTTATTTAGGGAGAAAGTAGAAGAATATAATAGGAGCACAGAATTGTGGCAACAACTAGCCCACTGAGCTTCTGACAATACCAGCATTAGTAACATTTCCTAGCAGTTGGTGTCAACATTGTCAGTGTTCTTTCTGTTGCAAGATTGTGTTTGTGAACAAACAGGCTTTAGTTATGGAGAATGGGTGTTTACGTAGAACTTTCCCATCCTGGCAAATACAAAAGAAAGATATTGTCTTGATAGTTTTGTTTCTGCCCAGCATATTTTTAAAACTGGGAATTATGTGAAGCCATTTTATGTTGCAAAACAAGTTGTATTGGATTCCACAATGGTAATAATTGTATTTTTGCTGCAGAACCACAGGCTCATTTGATTGTGAAAAAAAAAACATTAAAGCCAAATTCAAGCTCAGTGATTTCTAATCAGTGGAACAACTTCACTCCAGAAGTTGTGGATGCTCCAACACTGGAAGTTTTTAAGAAGAGATTTGACAACCATTTGTCCAAAATGGTATAGGGTATCCTGCCTGAGTAGGGGGTTGGACTAGAAGACCGCCAAGGTCCCTTCCAACTCTGTTATTCTGTTATGGTAATGGGAATAGTACAGAATTTAAATGTAAAGAAAGGAACTATTTGTGCCAACTATCACTTCAATAGCAACTATTTCAGTAGCTTCATCTGGACATGGAACAACTCTTGAGAGAATGGGACTCAAAACTCAGAACTATAGTTCCTTTCTAGTGTTTGGACCAGTGCTTCATAAACCTGGGTAAATTACCCCAATTGGATAAAAGTAATTTTTCTTTGAATAGCAACACAGGAACCCAATCACCAAAAGGACATTGAAATGGACTTAAAGTGTTTTACTTACATTGGATAAAAAGGATTTCCTGATAAGCAGTTTGGGGTAAGGAAGGAAAAGGCTTGGAAAGCACTGATCTAGAAGGTAAAACATTTAGCTTTGATAGAGAAAAAATTCTTCTGTGAGGAAAAGGCAGGCAGGCAGGCAAGCAGGAAGGAAGGGAGATATAATAAAAGTGTAAAAGAAAACTTGGAAAAAAAAGTTTATATTGCAATAGTAAATCTGTAAATCTGTTTCTCTGCACAACCAAATCAAGGACTTTTTTAAAAAGGTCTCTATTAAGACTTTTTTCAGGGCCAAACCAACTGAAAGTCCACAGTGGGAGATACCTGGTACCATTTTTGCATGATGAGCAAGTCTAGATTGATTACTACATTACAAGATCACTTGTACAATATTACTGGGACAAGATTACTAGAACCAATGACCCACTTCAAAATATAGTACTACCTTTCCCCAATATTTTAGATAGCAGAATGAGAAACCATGAGATTGATATCTTGTAGGTCAGGGGTCTTCAAACTTGGCCATTTTATGACTTGTGGACTTCAACTCCCAGAATTCCTCAGCCAGGCACGCTGACTGAGGAATTCTGGGAGTTGAAGTACACAAGTCATAAAAGGGCCAAGTTTGAAGACCCCTGTTCTAGGTAAATAGTGAAAATAGATTCCCAATTATTTAACTATCTTGATTAGCTATTGAATAACTTAAGATGTTATTATCTTCTTTTATTTCACTGAGTATTATTCTCTGTTTAATTACTGTTAAATGTCATTTTGACGTTCGTCCTCCTCTTCCTACTTTGCCTTAAGCAAATAAATAAGCAAGTAAGCAAATAAATAATGTAATACTATATTGCAGTACCACCTTGGAGTGGGCAGAGGCAATAGAATAATAGTGACTTAAGAACTGATTTACAGACTTGAATGAATAAGACAATTAAATGAGTTTTATAAAGTATGAAACTGGGAATCAGGAAGACAGAGTTAAAAGAAATTGTCTTGAAAAGGTAATTAAGGGTAGCCTGCAGATATGCCAAGTCCAGAATGGAGAATGTGGAACTATGTTGACTTTGAGGGAGAACTGCCTTGCAGATAGATGTAACACAACACTCTTCCTTGTGATTCCACATGGTTATGAATTCATATTCATGGGGGCTACTTAGAGTTGGAACCCAGAACATAATAATGTGGTGAAAGTAATACAGACCATATTGTGGTAGTGAAGCAAATTCCCTTAATATCTCAAGCAAATACCCATGATATCCAATAATATTTATAACAAAGCACATTATAAGCAGGAAGCTTTACCATTTGGCATAAATTGCTATCATATTCTACTTAGCAATAAATATGAAACAATTTTAATAAGCAGAGCTGCAAATGTGGAGTGTGGAGTGGAGTCTTTTATTTAATAAACAAGTTATCTGGGCATGCAGATTATTCTTTTTATTTATATATATAAAAGTTTTATTAATTTTTGAGGATTACAGTCTTTAGTGCTTAGTAAACAACATGTCTGGGTTCAAATATATAACATTAACTTCTTCAGTATAAATCTGTTCAATACAATCCAATATTTTTTCCCTTATTCTCCTTTCTTCTCCATATTTTTTCCATTTTCCCCTCATTACATAGTTACAATTTTTGGTACTGCTAATGTATACAAAGTTAAATATAAGCATCTTCATCATATTTTACTAATATCATACAAATAACAATAATATCAATTCATAAATCAATAATATCAATTCATTAATCAATATCCTGGCTTTTTGTGCTGTTAAGGTTTGATTTCCCATCAGTATTTGAAATATCTTTATCAATTATGATTTTCTCAATATTAATTACATTTATATAGCTAAACATTTTATTCATATCAATCCTCCTCTTATCTTCATATTTCCCATATCAAAAAAAAAGAAAAACATGCTATCTTAGTTCTAAATCATATCTTTCATTATAAAAGTCTAATTATATCTCAGGGTCATCCGTTCTTTTATCTTAATCTTAATCTTATTCAAACAAGTATTTAAACATAAAATGCCCCCTCTAAAACAGGGCTTTTCAACCTTTTTACCCATTATACCACTTTTAGGATACGGCAATATTCGAGTACCACCAGTCGCCTAGCAAGGCGTCAAAAACTTGACCAACAGCTTTCTTTTAGTTTGTTCAAGGCTAGCGCTTATTACTACATTGTTTCTTTTGCTTCTGGTTTCTTGGCTGTCTGCCAGAGGCTATTAACTGAGCCGGGCAGGGGAGGAAGAGAGAGAGAGAGAGAGAGAGAGAGAGAGAAACCCCTCTTCTCTGGTACTTTTATTTTTCGGCTTGTCTTTTCTAAGAGAAGAGAAATGGATGTTTCTTTTGGAGCAGACTTTCGTATTTGTAATAGTTGGTTTCTGGGGCTAGGTTTTCTACCTCTTTTCCTATTATTCCTGCCTGTTTAATATTTCCCAAAGATATTTCTTTTTCATGGGTATGTAGATGCTAACTTCTAATTATTGATTGAATCAATAATGCATCACAGCCATGGAGCAAGTTTCAAATTGACTCCGGAGTTCAAAGACCTTAAACCAGGGGTGGGCAACCTTGGCTCTTTTATGATTTGTGGACTTCAACTCCCAGAATTCCTGAGCCAGCATGGCTCAGCTTGGAAATCTCTCCCTTTCCCCTCAGCATGGCTGGCTCAGGAATTCTGGGAGTTGAAGTCCACAAGTCATAAAAGATCCAAGGTTCCCCGCCCCTGTCTTAAACGGCTGCTCCGTGGGAATTGCATCCCATTAGGGAAGCTAAACAAGGGATGTACTTTGGAAACGGATGTTTGTAAGTCTAACCAAACAGGCCACAGCTGACAGCTGCTCTTTGCTAAACTCCCCCCCCCAAAAAAAGCAACATTGCAAAAAGAGAAACCAGCGAAGGAACCAAACTTTTTCCTTCGATCTCCTCTGGAGGAAAGAGGAATGCGGCATCTGCCAGTCGTTTTTTGTCCAAATTGGCACCCAAAGCAAAGGAAAAAAACTGCAGAGTTTTGAAAAACTGCCAGGGCTGCTGCGCCCCTTCCCAAAACAAAGCACCCCGTGCAGCCCAGCCTCATCCCGCACAGCCACTATGATGCCTTGACACTTACTTGTTCAAAATGAAATACAGGTCGAAGCCCCCATAGCAGGTGGTGCCCCCCTCCTCTCGCTGCTCCCCTCGCCCATCACAGGGGACCATCAGGGCATTCAGAAAGGAGAGGAAAAGGCTGTCTGGATGTGGGGTTTTTGGGGGGGAAGTTTTCAGATTTCCCTTCTGCTCTGCTTTCCCTCTGGTCCATTTTCAGGGCGCCTCTGCCTTGCACTCCCAGCACAGCCAAGCCCACCACTGCTGGCCAGGCGATTGGCAACTTCCGGTTCCTGTTGCTTTGCCACAGATTTGAGAACATGGAAGCCTCCTCCCCCCTCCCGCCCCCTTCTTCGTGAAGGAAAGAGCTGGAGCCCGGCGCTGATCCTGGCACTTCTGCTGAGCCCTGACAGCCCTGTAGCTTCAGTCGTCTCTCGCTCAGGCTTGTGTGGTGCTGCCGCCGGTTCAGTTCATTTCCTCTCCCGCTAGGATGGTCACGTACCACCTGCCAGGTGCCAATGTACCACAGATGGTACGTGTACCACCGGTTGAAAAGCCCTGCTCTGAAAGGTCAAATCTTCTGTTTTTTAAATCTGACTCTCGCTTTCTTTCTTTGCCAATTAGCTTATGAGCATCAATGTTTCAATGGATTCTGTCATTGCAGGAGATGTTCCTTTTAGCCTGAGGTTAGCAATTAGTTTCCCAAGTGTAAGTTGACAAAATAATTTTGCAGGCAGAAATTGCAAAAGTTCTGTTAAGTGTTGTCCAAATGGCATTGTGTGTTTTTTTCATATCTACTATAGCTATTCCATAGGTCAGGATGACAAATATGACTTGGTATCCAGATGGGGCCTTTCAGCAACCCTGGTGTTTCTCTAAGGATACCCCAAAACTGAATGAAATTCAGATGCCACCTTCTTTTTTTTTTTAACAACAACAACAACAAGCTATTATTTGAGTTAAGGGGCTAAGCAGGTGCTTTATGCCTTCTAGAATGTGAAGTGGTCCTTGGCCAACAGAAATTGTTGTCCTCCAACCAGGAACATTGTCAGAGGAAATGAAAAAAAAATCAAGTTGGTGGCCACAATCATGTGATCAATGAAAGACTTCACTCATATTGTTGAAACCACCATACAGTATTTACATTTTAACCTCCTATGCCCTTCACTATTCCCATGACTACTTAAGTTTCAGGCTTTGTTGTAGGCTCTGTATGATAGGCATTCTTAATCTTGACACATCAGAAAAAGAGAGAGAGATTTGTTCTGCTAAACTGAGAGATCTTCATTTCAAATAATTGGAGAGTTTTTACTTTCATTATTTGCGTATTTGTTACAAATGAGAGACTCTTGTAAAGTGGCAGCATTGCCAAACTGTTTACGTCAAATTGTCTTCCCTTTAGCCTGATTTAAAAAGAATGACAGAAGAAAACACTGATAAATTGTTAGATGCTTCCAAATATTCAGAAGTTCTGGAGTTTCTGCCAGTGACAGATGGCTTTTCTTCTTTCATCCCTTGTCTTCTTGACAGGCTCCTCTGCACTCTGCAAAATGTCCCCAGTGAGCCTACCGTAAGAAAGATAATAATCTGCTTTTTTTTTTTTCTCTCCATCCACTTTTGTGCTCACTGGCCAAATGGCACTCATATCTTCACAATACAACAATGCCAGTCTGATGTATACAGTCAAAAAAAATTCACTCCTTCTTCGACTGACATACTGCTAATCCACTGCAGGATGGAAGCCTGTGGTTTTAGAATGCAGGTTTATTATGCTTCTCCAGCCTTCATTAAAAGAATGCATTCTATAGTTGAGCTCCGTATTTCTTCTCTTTTTCAGCTCATGATGTGAGTTGCATAAACATCATTGCAGGCTTTCTGTCTAATATGGAAATATCCAATCTGTCCCTCCTTTTTTTAATGAAAGCAGGGCTCTACTTGCCATCCCAAAACCAGCAATAGAGACAGATGAATTCCAAGCATGTACAGACGTCTGAGGTGCAGGTCATAAAACTACTGGATGCCATATATTCTTACAATGGAAAGGATTTTTTTTTTGTATGTGCTATATATTTATAAATCTTGTCGTTGCTGCTCTCTTTGTCTTGCACAGCCTTATGAAAATACAGTAGGGGAGGCATTATATTAAACTTCCTTTGTTCTGCATTGCCTGCTGTTTGTCACTGGAGGAAACTGTTAACCTTCACAAAGCCAGAATTGTGAAGCAATTGGATTTGCCACATAGATCTCCATCTTCCTAACACCACTGCCTTAAATGGTTTTGCCAGCATGTGGAACCTATTGCTTTTCCTTCTTTTCCACTAAACAGCTACTGCACCAGCAACCCTATCAATCAAGTATTGCCTGGATACATATCATATATAACTGATTTGTTACATGTCACCCTAAGTCATATATTTAGTTTTAAAAAACACAGCAATTCTATAATACCAGGTTGATATATTGCAGAATGTTGAAATCAATAACAGATCCAATTACGGATTAATGTAATGAGTGAACCCAGCAGTTAGGTCTAGAGTAAAGTATGTGTGGCCTTGTAAATGTTGTTGAACTACAACTCTCAGCATCTCAGCCTAATGTGATAATGAAGAATAATGCTGGAGTTACAGTTCAACAGTATCTGGCAAGCTAAGGATTCTCCTCCATGGCCCTGTATAGATGTCATCCACAATTATTACCCAATAATCTTTTGTTCTATAAAACCCCAAGCATCCCTCATTGCCTCATCCCTCTAAAATCAGGAGTCTGGGATTAAAAAACAAAACAAATAGAAGCTTTAATTTTAACAGCACTATGACCCTGTCAGCAGAGACACCAAACCATCACAACAGAGTCATGTTTTTCAGTGATTTTGCTAGCTTCTGAATCTGTTTCCATCATAGCATTAGGGAAAGTGGGAAGTCTGGTAACAGCTCTATTCCAAAATCTTTCCCCTCTAACATAGCTGCAACCATCTCCATTCTCCACCCCGCTCATGCACCCTTTGCAGTTTCCCACCCTGATTTATTTATTGGCTTGTACAGTTTAGAGTCTGCAGGAACTCTATAAAACATTGGAAGGCTTCCAGTATTAAAAACAGGAAAACAATGAAACAACTGAATATAGATCATGTACATTCGGAAGATTCCCCAGTGACCACTTTGAAAGCTCCTGAGATGACACATTAGCTACCATTTCTTTGGCCTTCTCCCACCCACTCCCACCTCCTACAAGTTCCATCTGCCTGTACCCAATTCTTCTTATACCCAGCATTAATTTTCTCATTCATTTTTTTTCCAACTTCCAGGTTGCCAAAACCCTAGAGTCAGCCAATGCGAAAGCGAACCTGGTCTCTAGTTTTTTGTTTAAAACATTCAAAATGGAATGTTCTTTTCCCTCCCCCCCCCTTTTTTTTTTTAAAAAAAAAGAAGGACTGTTATCCCGATATGTAAATGTAAAAAGAAACAGAATCCAGAGCTCTTAGTTGTGTTCATGCAGTTTAAAATTCTGTGCAACTGCAATGTCAACAATAGAGCCATTCTGAGGGTTTACAAGACTTGTGACATATGTCAAGTGAGGATTATGTTCTGCCAGTGTGGAGATGGGGCAGGAGCCAATACTATATTCAGGACATGAAATGCGAGACTGAGTAAGCCACAAAAGGATCAATTGATGCCAGCAAAGAGATACAGTACTGCTGTTTGGTAGTCATTCAGATTTTTATAATCCTCATGTGATAGTCCTACTTTGAGGAAGGTTGCACAAGGTCCCTACTAGAACACATTCCCACACCCATGCCCTCCATAAATAACTTTCATGGTAACTTCACATGAATCAATTGATGAATCTACGGAAGGTTGTGACACAAAAGTTTGGTTACTGTATGTACCATTGATCATGAGATAATGGATTCAGCCATGTAGCTGAACAGTTATGTGCTTGCCCCTTATTAAACAAAGTCTATCATCTTTAAAGGTATCATAGTTGTTTGAGAATAGTATGTTATTGAAAATACATTCTGCTTGGATGATCAGAAAAGATTGAATTGCAAAATGAGAAGCTCTGAATTACTTCATGTGAGGGGAAGAAGGATGACATGAATATGACATCTGACTTTATCCATTATACTATTGTGTGGTTGTACCTAATGTCCCTAATGTTGTACTATATTAACTCAGTCATGGTTTTATGATTTAGCACAGTTTTATTAAAATTAATGTTACTAAGTATTAAAAAAAAAACCTCCATTTTTACAACCCTGTAATCCTTTTAATTCAGGGTAGAGTCATGGCAACTGAATGGAACTGAGCATTTACTGGCTGGATGCCCTTCCTGATGCCTATGCAGAGTTCGCAGCAGATATTTTTTCTTTGCACCTTGAGAGAAAAACATCTGCTGCTACCTAGGATTGATTTCTCAACCTTCTGAGTGGGTGGCAAGCATCTACACCACTAAGCTACCATACTGCAATTTTACCACTATTTTTCTTTAGTACACCACAAGTAAAGAAACCATGGCTTGCTAGAATAAGTGAATGAGGTAATTTCTGTTTAGGAATCCTAAACACAACTGCTCAGTGGAACCTCTGTAACAACCTCTGTAGGATTGCCCTATACAGATAGTTCTAGACTTATGACTTGTCATTTTATGACCTTTCAAAGTTACAACAGCCTCAGAATGAGTACTTTAGGGTCTACACCAGTGGTTCTCAACCTTTTTAATGCCGCGACCCCAACCGGTCGTAAGTCGAGGACTAAACTGGTTGTAAGTCGAGGACTAAACCAGTCGTAAGTCAAGGACTACCCAACCGGTCATAAGTCGAGGACTTTCCCTGCCCGGGAGCGCCGCACATGCGTGTTTCCGCCTCCTGCGCCGGCCAAGGCGTAGCTGGCAAGCGGCAGAGACGGAGCAGGCCGACCACCAGCTGGCCCAGCCCAAGGGAGGTAAGGCACCTGCCGGAAAAGGGAAAAAAAATGGTGGACAAAAAAATGGCGGACAAAAAAAAATGGTGGACAGCCTTGCTTGGCGACCCCCGTGAAATGGTCGATCGACCCCAAATGGGGTCCCGACCCACAGGTTGAGAACCACTGGTCTACACAGCACTTCTAGTTATCATAAAATGTTGCACCCACTCACCCCCTCTCCCACACATACACACACAAACACACACACTGCATTTCAGGCACTTAGCAACTAGCTTGCCTTTATGTCACATGCCTACAGTTTGCAACATTTTTTTTGCCAGTTTCTGGTGGTCTTTTTTTTTGGCCAGTTTTCAGCAAAAAACACAATGGATTTGCTTTAATGACTGCAGTGATTCACTTAATGACCACCCCGAAAAATATCAAAATAAAAAGGTCTGTTCATGTGGGTGTCTCAACTTATGATTGTAATGACTTACAACTGGATTTTGAGCTCAGGCTGTGGTCATAAATATAGAACTACTTGCCCAGAATTTCTCAGTCTTGGGTACAACTGCTGAACAAAATATAATTTTATCATTTATTTAGTAGATTTATATTTAGCCTCTTCTTTAAGAACTTGAGGTAGCTTATATAGTATTCCTTCCTCCAAATCTTCCCACAGCAGTTTTATGGGTAAGGCAGTTGACAGTAGGTGACTGGTCCAAAATCACTTTGTTAGCTCCCATAACTAAAAACTGGGTTTTTTTTTTCAATGTCACGGCCACAATCTTAACAACAACAACATTTGTGCTCAATAATATCAACCTACCTGACATATTGGTTGCCCAAATTACTGAAATGATTTAGATCGATCTATCTAAATGCTAATTCTGATATTCCTGCTGTTTATAATAGGCCGTCCCTTACGTTCTCTCAGAAACAACCAATGTGTTAAAGTGACACGGGAGCATCTGTTTTATTACTCCTGAAGTTATTTCAAACTTCTTGTACACTATATAGTACAGCTGCTTTGTTCTGAGTAATTACTATTTTTACCTCTTAATAATTAGTTTTTTAAAATATATATATACAGGTAGTCTTTGACTTACAACAGTTCATTTAGTGACCATTTGAAGTTACAAAGGCACTGAAAAAAATGACTTATGAAGGTTTTTCACACTTATGCCCATTGCAGCATCCCCATCGTTATGTGATCAAAATTCAGATGCTTGGCTCCTGGCATGTATTTATGACGGTTGCAGTGTCCTGGATCATATGATCACCTTTTGCAATCTTCTTACAAGCAAAGTCAATGGGCAAGATTAAGATTCACTTAACAACTGCAGTGGTTCATTTAACAACTATGGCAAGAAAGCTCGTAAAATGGGGCAAAGCTCACTTAGCAATGTGTCACTTAACAACAGAAATTTTGGGCTCAATTGTGGTTGTACATTGAGGACTACCTGTAGTTCATCAAGTTGCTATATTCACTTTCCAATCTTTACATACCCAAGGAAATTTAGCAATGAAAAATATTCTCAGATTCTCTTATTATCTCATTATCATTATCCTATTTAGTCTCTTCCCTCTCAGGGGAGGGTATAATGATACACCTGAGTCAGGTAAACTGGTAGATTGGGAAGGGACTACTCTTCACAACTAATTGAATCTGGCCTATGTTAGACTAAAAAAATACAGAATGAATTACAATCTAATGTACAAAACAAATTACATTCATTTTGATATAATAATAAATATGTAAACTGTTTTTTCATAACAGCTGAAGAATGGAAGCCCTTGCTTTTATCAAATTGTCATAATGAAGAAAAGGAAGGAAACAAGAGTGGAAGTTTTGTTCAAATAATTTTTAATTAGATGGATGTGCAAATCATTTAATTGATTGAATGAGACTTCCAATTTCTCTTTGTCAAAGCAGTTGTTTTTTCTGACTTAGTTGCATGATATTTGTGACTCTGTGTTGTTATGGTTTTGAGTTTATTTTACTATTAAAAAGTCTAAGTATTTAAGAAACAGGTTGATTCAGATGCTAGTGGTGCTTGGTTACTTGTTATTTCTGTTTCACATCGTTCTACCATTGTCTAGTTTCCCCATATGCTTATTTATATAGCCCTTTATATTTCATTAAAACTAGGATAGCCACAAATAACTGAACTCAGGGACACCACATTTCATCTATTTCCTATTGCTCCTTCATGAGAAAATTAAAATAGGATGTGGGGGCAATTCACACAGCTTAAACGTAGCATACAAAACTTAATCTCCCCCTTGTTGCTCCAGATTCCTATTTTTTTTCCAGTGAGGGGATTTAAAAGTGCAAAATGGAAATCTTGAAGGAAGGTTGAGGATTACACTGAGCTAGTAAACTCATGTTGATTCCAGCAATGATGCATTTAAAATNCCACGCCTCCCTGGGCTGTCCTTCCCCAGTTTGTTCTTAGTCTCGCTCAGTTAGGACACACTTTGATACTCCTCCGATAGACAATTAGATTTAGGATTTAGTAGAGAGATTTATTTCATTATTTACTTTGTTTTTTCTTTCCTTTGGCTGTTTATTATTATTTTAAAAAATTAGACGGATTGTAATTTTGTAGTTTTTTTGGGGGATTCCTGGCAAGGGGGCCTCACTGAGGACCTCACCTTCTCCGTTTTGACCTCCGATCGGTCGCCTTCGTGCGCTGCGACGGGGGTTTTCCCCGAGTGCTCCCAGCCGTATTTCATCTTGGGCTGGCTGCAGGCTCCGTGAGGGAAAGTTCCCTCAGCGTGGGAGGCACTCGCCTAGGCCGGCGTCGCTGGGGGGGGGGCGTTTTTTTGCCCCGAGAGCTTGCAAGCCTCTGTTTTTTTCGGGGCCTTGCCGTGGCGTTAGCCTTTCCCCGCCGCCTTTCGGCTCGCCATTTCGATCCGGCGTACTGAGAGGGAATCCTCGGGCGCCAACGCGCCGATCGTCAAAGGAGAAGGCCGCAAACGGGATCTCCTCTCCTTGCAGCCTCGAGGCTCCAGGAAAAGGCAGGAGCTGGCCGTTTTGGCAAACGCAAGTTGTTTTGGCTTGTTCTGACAGGGGGTGAAGGCTGGGTGGCAGAGGCCGTAGGTGCCCTGGTCCGCCTCACATTCCTCTCAGGTCGCCATTAGGGCGGCCACGAGGCCTGCGGCCGCCATTTTGTCTTCAGGCTTGGTGCGGCCGCCATTTTGTTGAGGCCTTCTCTCCGGCTGAGGCTGGGCCTATTACTACAAGCCATAGCCTACTGTGTTAGGCTCTCACGGGGGTGTTACACTGTCAGACAAACCCTTGTCTGGGACATTTTCCGATATAAGGGAGCTCCTTATTCCTCACTCCTGGTATAATTACAACATTAATCCTGGTATTTCGTTGGGAGTTTTCATTCCACCTGTTCACATTAGCTCGCGGCGCTGTGCCTGCAGGGCCTGGACAGGCAGTTTTACTAAGCTGTCTGGCTATTTGCCATTGTGGTTGTCTTAGGGCGCGGGAAAGTTTCCCTCCCGGACAACTTGATCTGCGTGTTTACCCCCACTGCAGGGCTTCTCCTATTTGGAAGGCCCGGCTCGCAATGGCAG